>NW_020292086.1:0-31557 GCF_003184925.1 Aspergillus vadensis CBS 113365
CTGAATACTAACACATGATGCGAAATGAAAATAGAATCGCAGACCCCATCTTCGCCCTCACCATCGGCACCTCGGCTGCATTATTGCGCATTCAGCGCGACCAGCGCGAAAAGTTCCCTGATCAGGCTAAGAATATTGGTATTGGACATGTGGTTTCGGTGGGCGCGGGGAGAGTGAGGAGGTGGTGGGCGGGGGATTTTGAGGGGTTGTGATTTTCTCTCTCTCTCTCTCTCTTATACCTACCTATACACCCTGTTGCTCGATCACTGGGGACATTGGTTGGTCCTTTTTTATCACTGTTGGGGGTGGTGCTGGTGGTGCTGGGGTATGATACTTTGATGAGTGAGTGGTGGTGTGCATTGGGGAAGATTTGGGAATTGGATCAATGAGAAGGTGGATGTGTTATTGGTGGGGAAGGTGTGAGGATTATGTTTATTTATGGGTTGGATGGGTGAGGATGTGTGTATATGGAAAATGTATATTATGGGTGGGTTGGGTAGGGCGTTGAGGGTTTCTTTGTTATTACCAGTCACTCTGTGGGATTGAGCGATGTTTACTGAATACATATGATGCGATGATTAAGATATTACCAGATCATTATAAGTACTGACTAGGATCTTGATAAAATTCGACTAAGTGGAGGGTCTAGACAAGAAAGTTCTGATGGATACAACAAAGTTCAACTTCAAGTGAACAATGAAGTGGGCAGATTTTAACATGAAAAGTCGACTGTATCTACAACTGCACGGATTGAATTAAAGTAATGTATTCGTCGAAAGGAAACTTTTTCCCTCCCAGAGTCTGCAGAGCAAGTCATCATGCAGTAACAACTAGCAACTCGAATCTATGCATAGACAAAGAAAAAGTGATTCCCATAAATTCGTTAACATGATACTAGGAAAAAGAAACAAGCAAATCCATTAAAACCGCTCGCCTATCTGCAAACGGCTGGAGGTATAATGAAGAAAGAACAAGAAAAGAATCGAGACCGCAGCTGGTTAAAGCATTTAGTCGAGCTCCTCAGGGCGCTCCTCGACCTCGTCAGCAGTGCGGGTAGCACCGGGGGCAGCACCGCCGGGGGCGGCACCAGCAGCACCACCGTAGGCAGCGGAGATGATGGGGTTGGCAACACTGTAAGTCAAAAGTTAGCGTCATGATTCAAATTGTCTTTTTTTAGAATGAAAGGAAAGGATGAACATACCCCTCAAGCTCCTTCTGCTGAGCCTCGTACTCGTCCTTCTCGGCGGTCTGGTTGCTGTCGAGCCAGCTGATGACCTCGTCAACCTTGGAGGTGACCTTCTGCTTGTCCTCATCGCTGATGGTGAGCTTGCCCTCGTTGATGGTGTTCTTGAGGGAGTAAGCGTAGGACTCGAGACCGTTCTTGGCCTGGATACGGGAAGCCTCAGCCTCATCCTCAGCCTTGAACTTCTCGGCCTCAGCAAGCATGCGCTCGATCTCCTCCTTGGAGAGACGGCCCTTGTCGTTGGTGATGGTGATCTTGTTGGTCTTTCCAGTGCCCTTCTCGATGGCAGAGACGTTCATGATACCGTTGGCATCAAGGTCGAAGGTGACCTCAATCTGGGGAACACCACGGGGGGCGGGGGGAATGCCAGTGAGCTCGAACTTTCCGAGCAGGTTGTTGTCCTTGGTACGGGCACGCTCACCCTCGTAGACCTGGATCAGGACACCGGGCTGGTTGTCGGAGTAGGTGGAGAAGGTCTCGGACTTCTTGGTGGGGATGGTGGTGTTACGCTTGATGAGAGCAGTCATGACACCACCAGCGGTCTCGATACCCAGGGACAGAGGGGCAACGTCGAGCAGGAGGATCTCGTTGGTGGACTTGGAGGAAGTGTCACCGGACAGGATAGCAGCCTGGACGGCAGCACCGTAGGCAACGGCCTCATCGGGGTTGATGGACTTGTTGGCGTCCTTGTTGAAGAAGTCGCTGACGAGACGCTGGATCTTGGGGATACGGGTGGAACCACCGACCAGGACGATCTCGTGGACGGAGGACTTGTCGATCTTGGCGTCACGGAGGACACGCTCGACGGGCTCCATGGTGGAGCGGAAGAGGTCCTGGCAGAGCTCCTCGAAACGAGCACGGGTGATGGAGGTGTAGAAGTCGATACCCTCGAAGAGAGAGTCGATCTCAATGGAGGTCTGGGCAGCGGAAGAGAGGGTACGCTTGGCACGCTCGCAAGCGGTGCGGAGACGACGGAGAGCACGAGCGTTGGAGGTGAGGTCCTTCTTGTGCTTGCGCTTGAACTCGTTGACGAAGTGGTTGACGAGGCGGTTGTCGAAGTCCTCACCACCCAAGTGAGTGTCACCAGCGGTGGCCTTGACCTCGAAGATACCCTCCTCAATGGTCAGGAGGGACACATCGAAGGTACCACCACCAAGATCGAAGATGAGGACGTTGCGCTCACCCTCGGCCTTCTTGTCCAGACCGTAGGCAATGGCAGCAGCGGTGGGCTCGTTGATGATACGGAGAACGTTCAGGCCGGCAATGAGACCAGCATCCTTGGTGGCCTGACGCTGAGAGTCGTTGAAGTAGGCGGGGACAGTGATGACAGCGTTGTTGACGGTGCCACCGAGGTAAGCCTCAGCGGTCTCACGCATCTTGGTGAGGATCATGGAGGAGACCTCCTCGGGGGTGAACTGCTTGGCCTCGCCCTTGAACTCAACCTCGACGATGGGCTTGCCACCCTTCTCGACAACCTTGAAGGGCCAGTGCTTCATGTCGGACTGGACCTCAGCGTCGCCAAAACGACGACCGATCAGACGCTTAGCATCGAAGACGGTGTTGTGGGGGTTCATGGCGACCTGGTTCTTGGCGGCATCACCGATGAGACGCTCGGTGTCGGTGAAAGCCACGAAAGAGGGGGTAGTGCGGTTACCCTGGTCGTTGGCGATGATTTCAATGCGGTCATCACGGAAGACACCCACACAGGAGTAGGTGGTTCCCAAATCGATACCGACAGCGGGGGCCATGATGAATGTGTGTGTATGTGTGTGATGTGTGTAAGAGGAGGTTCGTTAAGGGAGAGAGAAGAGGGAGAAGGGAATTCGTTAGGAGAGAGTAGTGTACAAAACACAAAAGAAGAATGGGAAGATTGGGGTATAAAGAGGAAGAGATTGATGGAGAGAAAAGAAATCGAGAGGGCGAGAATTTGTGCGAGAGCGAAAGCTGATATAGTGGCGGGCGGTGAGCTGCTGCTCCAGCGAAGCTTCTAGCAATTGCCCGTTTCGATGGGCATCCATCGGGTTCGACTGGCTTCCATCCGTGCCCCAGTCCTGCCCAGCATTCACTCGACCCTTCGAGAATTCACTCGTCAGGGTTTAGGGGAGAAGAGAGGGCACTGGCATGATCTGGGGGAGGAGCTACCATCTAACACTAGTTACTATCTCCCTCCCTCTCTCTCTCTCTCTCTATGATACTACGATCTACTTCCCTGCAGCATTGAAGATGGATAGATCTAGAATGACTCTTTGAGGGGATTTTTTTGGTGGGCGGTTGGCGGGGTAATCCGGATGACGTAATGGGCAGAATTCGAATTTTCTTTGACATTTTATTTTTGATTTGATTTTAATTTTAGTGATTTCACGATCTTTGGTTCACAACCATGACTCACTCGCGTGTAATTCACTATTTTGAGTTATTCTTCTTAGTTTACCATGTTAGTAGTGTTTTATTATTATCTCACGATGCTACTGTTTCCCAAAGAATGAATCCCCAAATGAATTGCCGCCCAATCCCCCCTCTTCAATTCGTGACCTGAATTTCTGTGCAGATAGTAGTAGAAGAAGTGCGAATTGTACAACATAGCTTACTCTGTACTCAATTCTCACCCTGTTTGGGGAAGTTTTTAGACATCCATGGAATTGGGCAGAATAGAGGCCGTCATAATGACGCTGGTTCATATCATTTTCTTCTCTGCTTTCTGCTTTCTTCTCCTTCGGAGAATTTCGATGGATTTTCCATTCTTCCATTCTATGCATTCTTGGCCAGTCCAGAACTGTCACATGATTTGAATCACTCTTGACAGGGTACCTGGCACAACAATTAGTTAGTTATAACTAACAATTCTAGCCCCGCCCCTTTCCACCAGAGCCATCTATCACTCCAGCAGTAATTCTCAAGAATACTCCTTCAAATAATCCATTACATTCCGCCTCATATCATTCCTCTTTTTTGTAGCTATATACATCTTTTTCTTGAGAAACTTCCACTCCAGCTACTCTTGCTGCTAAATCTTCCCCGCGATCAAAATCCGTTGTCTGAGAAACCACCGCTGCACTGCACTCAAAACAAGATTTATGTTGTTTGTCACTCTGCCAATCTGCAGCAGTACTAGTAGACCAAGCTCATGTCCATTCGTAGTGACTATGTCTGATTATAGAAAGCAGTAATGGCAACTCCCTTGATTGCAGGGCCAGAACTTCCTAACATTGTTTGTTATGAGCCCTCCCAACAGGGCAAAGCCCCATCACGGGAGCTGCAGCTGATCGCCACCCCTGGCAACCAATCATCGCCCCAATGCCCGCCGAGGTGAATCTCCCCTTGCGACAGGAACTGATCTTGCCTTGAAGAGTGAGAGAGAGACAGAGAGAGAAGTGTTATCCTCGCTGCCCTTGACACCGCTACCTACTTAAACTCCACGCTTCCTGCTATCCCCTGGTTTCGAATTTCCTGTTCCTTACGAATTTTCTCTTCCTCTGGAGTGTTTCCTTTCCTACTCGATTGGCTTTGCCTTCACTTCCAACACTCCTACCAGTCCATCTTCATAACCACCTCCCGTGTGCTACCACTACTCCTCTTCTTCTTCATTCATCATGGGTGACAACAACCAAGCTACCACCGGCTTCGACTCTGCCGCCAATGCTCCCGATGCTGCTGCCTGGGACAAGGGCAAGGGCAAGGCCACAGACCCCGCTCAAGACATGCGCATGGACGATGATGAGAGTGACGAGAGCGAGGTCGAAGAAATGGTGAGTTTCCCTATTGTCCACTGACTAGATCTTCAAACAATGGGGCATGTCCAGCTGACTGATTCCTTCTCTGTTCCGTTTAGGTCGATGATGGTATGATGCCCTGACTTTACTCTCCGTTCTTTGGACACGGATCTCGTCCTCCCTAGCTTGAACCCCATGCTAACTGCGCATCTTCACTGCCAGAGGACGATGAAGACAACGACAACCTCGAGCCCATCTCTTCTGAGAACATCATCTCCGGTGGCCGCCGTACACGCGGCAAGAACATTGACTTCCAAGCCGCCGCTGAGAGTCTGAAGGATGATGGCATGGACGAGGATGATGACGAGGACGACGACTACGTTGGCGCTGGTGATGACGACGAGGACAACAAGATGCAGGATTAGATTTTTGGATCAATCTACGACGATACCAACACACACTTAGGGGCGGCGAGCGCACATGGGAATTGGGATGGATAGGCGCAGGGTCTGTTTTGAGGGTTTCTTCGGTTCCTTTATGCCGGTTACACTTTCATCTCTTAATCATATTATGATGTTCTTCTTTTCCAGGTTTTGGGATGGATACGGATCAGTATGATTGCCTATGCGTTTTTTCCTTCCAATGTTTTCCCGATAGGCAAACCCTGGACCCTTTTTTTGTTTGGGCCAGGGTTCGGCTGCAACTATCGCCTCGCAATGGGGTTCAACTGAGCTATCACCTCCATTCTTAACTCACCTCATGATCTTCAGAGGAGATCTATATGCAAATACCTCGATAATAAAAAAGAACCCATGTACATTGTACAAGCAATTTTCTTCATAATGTAGAGTTCGCACTTGCTAGATTGTACTTTCTAGAGTCACGTGAGCTACCCCGTGGTCTCCGGGGACGGCCAGCTATTAGCTCTCCGCCGCGATTTGTTCTCACTTCTTCCTCTCCTCGAGAGCCTGCTCGCTCACCCATCATTCCCCTGCTGTTTAGGGCCTCCATTTTGCGACATGTACCCGCGCTGGCTGTGATCGCCTCCTTCAAAATATCATTCCCTATCTACCTTAATTCCTACAATTAATAATCTGACGATCTGTTATGGCTTCACGGTATGTTGACTTTATCCATCTGTCCTTCCCAGATACCCCAGCCGATACTAATTACTGGCCTATATGTAGATTCCCACGCTCCAACCTACACCAGCGCGACCCTCGTGCCTCCTCGTCCCTTTTCGATTCATACGGTGGCGGTTCCCGACCCGCCAGTAAATCCCCAGGCAGCGTAGGTGGTTACGGATATGGAGGATACACGCCCCCAGCCGGGGACGGCTCCGTGAATGGCAACTCCAGGGGAGGATTTCGCTCTGCGACCCCAAACGCCAAGTATGTTTTTCCAACAATGGAGAGAGAAGTTGGAGTTGGATCTTCCCGCGCAAGAAGCTCACAATGCTGGTCTATAGGGGTCATTACTCCGATGCTGTACTTTCCCACCTAGAGTCTCAGAATGACGCAGAGGTCGAAGGGATTAGCGCCAAGGTCAAGATGCTGAAAGATGTGAGTTGCTTCTCCCGCTCCTCCAGGCTGGGTGTACGTACACATACTGAAACCCCAATGCTAGCTCACGGTTGCTATTGGCGACGAGATTCGGGATACCTCCACCATATCGGACCTCAATAACACCTTCGAGAACACTCGTGTTCGTCTCCGCGGAAATATGAACCGTATGCTGCGGATGGCAGAGCGCACCGGCGTTAGCTGGAAAGTGTGGCTCGCTTTCTTCTTCGCCGTCCTCTTGCTCTTTTTCTACGTCTGGCTGACGTGAGGGACGGGAGATGTTGCTGCTGCTGTTAATCTAGCCAAGCATGGTATCTCTGCAACGGATTTTCTCTTGGCGTGGCTGTATAGCAGAGGGCCATGACCTTGAGCTATATATCCATATACAGGGACACAATTGTGTCAATCCCTTCACCTTCATCCGCCCAGCTCCTTGCCCACAGAACCCATGGCTTGAGGCCAAGGACATTCCTTCGACATCGACATAATTAGCATCTTTGCACATAAGCGGCCTATAGGAGCATACCCTTTCTTCTTTCTTTCTCCCGCGATCTACCTGGCTGGGCATTCATGATTGTTGCGCTCTTGTGCTCTACCGATGAAAGTGCATGTCTGGGAGTTTGGGCCTCTGCGATTGACGTTATGAATGCTTGCTTGTTCGGTCTGTTCGCCATACATAGGACGGCATCTGCTCTTCTGCTGTACAATGATATGTGAGATGTATAGTATACTAATTTCATACCCATCATGTCATCTACCTGCCTATCTCCATGCATTTGATATATGAACCTTTTCGCTTGCAATCGATAGATATTCTTAACTGCTACCTTGAATGATACCATGCGCAATACTCATAAATCTCGAATGAGTCTATTAAATTCTGTATGGGCCCAAGACGCCGTCTTCGGTTTCATGCAATTATATAAGCACAATCATCGCTCCTTTGCGATATAGCCAGGACTCCGTAACCCCATCCCAAGGAACTATAGTACACTCATGTATTTTGAAATCGCATTTGCAGTCATTCGAGGCTGTCTCTGGGCCCTCCCGTGCGCCGTCTCGGGAATCGACTAAAGAAACTCCGTCGGCTGCCCTGACTCGTCAAAGAAGCGCGGAGGTCTTCATCGTCGACGAGCATGCTGCTAGTGTCAAAGGCATCTCCGCCACCACTCCACCTCTGTAGGAATCGCCGTTGGGCTTCGGTTTCCCTCTCCCGTCGTATAGGCGGTGGTAGGCCTCGACTGCTAGTTGTACTGGCGCGGAAGCTCTGCGTAAAGGGGTCTTGCGAGAAGCTGACATCCTCCTCATCATCAAATTCGGCGTCGGTGTCGGTATGTTGCCATTCCTCTTCCTGCTCTGACCGGTCTTCGACGGCCTCGGGGATGTCATCATCCAGGTCCCGGCCCATGTCTTCCTCGCCTTCGCTCATTCCCTCATCGTCGTAATCCTCTTCAGCAGCACTGGGGATATCATCGTCCAGGTCCGGCTGATTGTCAAAGTCGTCATTTTCTTCCTCCAGGTCTTCCTCTTCCAGGTCATCATCGTCCGGGAATGCCTCAGGGATATCATCGTCTAGATCACGTTCCATGTACTCTCCCTCATCCACGACATCATCCTCTTCCAGCCCTTCCTCGCCTTCCTCAACCAGTCCGTCTGCATCTGCGTCGGGGATATCATCGTCCAGATCTCTCTCCATGCCCGTGTCATCATGGCCATCGCCATCAAAAGTACCCTGCGTCTGGTTCCCGAGCTCGTCCAACCCATCCACGCCCACCTCCGCCGCTGCCGCCGCTGCTCTCTCTGCCGCTGCGGCGGCCAGCGCCTCTTCTCGTTCTGCCTCCTCCTCTTTCATACCCAGCATCGTCTTGGGACACCCGGCCGGCCTGATCCACGAGTAACCGAACGAGGCAATATTGTTCTTGCGCGCACGTAGAGCCCGCTCTTCAAGCAGGAGGGATGAAAGCATATTTCCTGACGCAGCGGCTGAGGCACGTCCACCTAGCGCAGTAGAGCCATTGCGACGGGCATGTGGTTGTGTTTGTCCGGCGGACGGCTGGTGCTGAAAGGAGGTGCGGTATGGTTGTGAGGAGCCAAACCAGAGTTCGTGGGACTATAATAGAATTGAATTAGCCAAGGATGCACTTCAATTGGAGGTCAAGGGTGTCTTTGTGGGGAGCTCGCAGAAGCTGATAGCACGTACATCGCGAGGTGTTATGAGTGGAAGGGAGAGCATTCTTGTTAGCGGTGCTAGCCTGAGCTAACACTAGGAATATGGAAGTACTCGTTCAAGCTCAATTGGATCGCAATGTGTAGATGGAAGGAAGCTCGAGCGATTAGCACTCTATATAGGTCCGTGGGTTCTTATCAAGAGGTGGTTCTGAGCTAGAGTCGTTCTGTCGTCATGCGCAAGACCAGCTAGGCAATTGTATCGGAAAATGATCAAGCCGAATTTGTGGCAGTAGATCCGTAGCAGATACCACTGGTAGAAGCTGAAGGGGATATCTTGAATTTGTTTGGAGAGGAAGAAGCGGAATTGGAGAAATCGGAGAGGTCGAGAGGGGAAACCAAAACAAAAGCAGACAAGCTCCCGCGCGGGGATCTCCCGACTTACCGCATCTGGCAGCATACGTCTCGCCGCTTCCTTTTGCGATTACTTTTCTACTGGCGAACTGGTCACGCAGCGAGATTGAGATCTGTGTAACCCTTTCGTTGAAAATAACAAGTGGAGTGTATATAGAGTGTTGGGGAATTGTTTTGGATTCAATGGAACTTGCATTGTGTTGCTTCATATCCCATCTACTCCGTACTAATTTGGTAAAATATATATCCTGAGACTCAATTCCCAATTGTGTCACACTTCATACCTCGGACGGTACGAAGTAGTATTATCTAAATCGCCCATGATTCGACAACAGGAAATGGGCTGCATGGTACTTTGGTATTAGTATCGTGTGTTAAGCGGGGACTCCAGTCTACTACAGTACTAGATGAAGGATTCTTACGAACTACTATTAACCTTACCCTCATAGAGACAAACTCCCCTGCACTTCCATCCTAGCGTCGACCTCGTGTTGTGAGACAGACCATTCAGCCAAGTAGCAACACTGTATTATTCACACTAGAAGACTGGCTCATCGACTAAGTAGTGACTCATGTCTCAAGACTACTTGACTATTTACCAACGGACAAAAATCCGTCCCCCAAACGTGCAGGTAAAGACCATATTCTCCATCGGTGATTGGTGCACCATGCATATTGACATTGCTGCTGGCTGGCCGCATTGCAGCACATAGAGAGGCTTGATTCTGGACACGCCGTAAGCAAGGGAAACCCTCATGCGGTGCATCTGTCTGCTTCAATGCGTCGCACCAGCCAGGCCAGAAACCAGGACGCATGCACAGCAGCGGTTGAATGTATCTATCTCTCACCCACGCTCCGCACCAAGGCCCGCATCAGCCCACAGTGAGGCATCCGGGGTTCTCCGTAGTCCTGCATAGCCGCCGAGTATATCTGCACAAAGATCACCTGAAGCATGAGCCTAGCCAGCTGTACAAAGTGTGCAAAGCAGTAACAGAGAGCCATGAGAAAATCAGGCCATGACGGACTACTCTGCTCCACCAATTCGCACAGCTGTAGTTGTTGATCTGACATCCTCGTCAATGTCCTTCTGCAGGAGGGCAGCGTCGTCTTCAATAAAATAAGGGTGTGGCAGTAGCAGCTCAGAAATAGCCAGGACAGCCTGGAAAATTACACATGGTAGATCCAGATGCCATCCAGTCAGATGGAGACAATTTACTGGGTCTATGGCGCCTCTGCAGCGGAGAGATGAATCAGAGTCACGCTGGAACTAATTCGGTCTGCATAAAGACCTACCAAACCGAACCATACCATTTGGTACCTTACCGGATGCTACTGGTGTTGTTTGTTCCTGTAATCACGAAAACCGACCTTCTGCTGGCCCCCCTCCTCCTGCCCGGTTTTCGGTCACTTCCGTTTGCCAGGCCCGAGAACTCCCGAGAGGTTGCAGGCTCCCGCTCCGTTGTCAAGGTCACATTCGGTGAGCCCAAAGCGGACAAGCCTGAACAGGAAGGATCGGGAGAAAACGGACACCGGAAACATTGGCATCTCCGCTCGGTCATGTGATGCCCGTCGCTCCAAAGCGGATCCTTTCAGTCTGCGGATTGCCAAAAGGCTGGCCCGAAACGAGGTCTGAGATGCGATGGATACGCGAAGGGGGAGAATCGGAACAGCAGTTGCACCTCTGGACAGAGGTAACACGGCAGCTTTGTTGCGTAATACTCCATCTCTCGATAGATCGATCCCCAGCAATGCACCAGACGCAGTCTTGCAATTAGTGATCATTCCACAGCTCCGAGTCATTCCATCCCTCTCGAGCCTCCCAAGCAAGTAAGTCTAAGAGGACCAGTAAGTAGCGAGGCGTCAGGACACGCCCACTAGTAGTAGGTGCTATTGCTTGGCCGTTGGAGAGACAAGTGAACCAGACTGAGAGGATGGGCGAATTTCTTCGGCCTTCGCAGATCGGCCGAGAATTTTAGTTGTTCAGAGGTAAAAGGAAGGAACCGTCTCAGTCAATCGTCTCAAGACAATCCGTCCCGGGGAGCTCACGCCTGAAGCCGTGAAGCCAGCCCTCCAATCGGGCCACCCTCGTACCCATGCGAACTGTCGGACACCTTCTAGCTCCAAATTTCCCGGAGCACGGCAACAATGATTATTAAGGATCTAGAGAGGGGGAAAATGAAATTGGCTGCCAGTCTGGCATGGTGGGATCCATTGATCTGTCAGCCAGTAGAAGGTGAACACACCAGCGTCCAGGCAACTCGGACGAGGGAGGGGGGTAGGGTAAGAGTGGGAGATTGGAAAACAATTGATTTATGTATTACCATAATCATACTCATGCTATTATTTTTCGAATAAATAAGCTCTTATCGGGCCAGGGTTCCGAGTTAGCCAGCATAAAACACCCCGTGATTATTCCGAAGGGGAAGAAGGAGGGGGGATAGGAAAAGGTTACTAGCTCGATAGCTGATGAAAGGATACATTAGTATGGGCAGATCCCGACCTCGAACTTAACCAGTGTAATAATAAGAGCCATACCATACCGGCTTGGTACCGCTCGTATTTCCGGGGGTGTTGGTGTGTGTTCTTCCTGCATGCTCATTGGTCGGGGCCAATCAATGGCCACGGTCGTACTCCTACTCCGTCCGTTCAGTCCTGCCCGGAGTCCCGGACAAGCCCATGGGAATCATTTCACGGGGAGGGTGGGTTTTCCCCAGAAAATAGACCTAGGTTTGGGTCAATGGAAGGTTTCAAAGATCTACGGATGGGACGTCTAGATGCCAGATGGACAGATGGGCGTCGAGTAAGAATGTGGCTATTTGAAGAGGGTGACTGATAAGAGGTTTGGATGACCTCAAGAAATGAGCTTGAGAAATTCGACCGGGTCGAACCCACTGGCATTCTTGGAAACGCAAGGTGCGTCTCGGGGCAGTGGCGGGCCCCGAAATCGGCGGGGCAGGGGTACGGGAAAGCTACTAGGCAGTAAGCTACGGGTGAATGTAACGGAGAGAAGAGAAGGCAGCCTAAAAGACGACTAGTAGAGGGAACGTGGCTCGGAGAGGGGTTGGGTTAATTGTTTGGGGAGGGAGGGAGGGACTGAGAGGGAGGAGGGATTCCGGGACGGATAGGGAAAGGTGCCTAGCTTGGCCGTTGTCGGAAAGGTTGGGCTGACGGGAATCAAAAAAAGGTGGGCGGACAACAGCACTCAGCCATGCTTCTATTGCTGAGGTGAGTGGTACCGCTCCGTGCCAGTAACTTACCCACCATTCCACCTGGCCAAAAATACATATACCGGTTACAACATTGTATACGCTTGTAACGGGCAAACTTACCAACTTACCACTGATCGCCCGACCACCTGCACCTCAGCGTGGGGTATGCGAGTTTTAGTTCGAAGGCTCTCTTCTGGCTTAGGATGGGCAAAGGAAGCGTGTGTTTTCTATTAGGGCCCTTCCTCGGTCTAGAGAGCAGCCCACGGGCGAGATCACCTATTGCCCAATGCACCACTTAGCGCCTGGGTCAAAAGTCCTTCGGTTGCAGTCCTCTTGCAAGTTGCAGGCCGCGTGTGCAGATTGTTCTGCCCTGTCCCTTTTTTATTTTTCTTCTTTTTTTTTTTTTTTTCTCTTTCTTTCTAACTATTTCCGATTGATCGATCAGCTTCACAAATATGTTTAGGCGGCAGATTTATGCACCATGCAATCTATTTCCTAGCCTAGTTGGAGAAGCGAGTCACCAGCCTAGTATGGGTGCACCTTACCACTCCGTAATTTCTGTGGTATACGATGTAGGCAGAGGCCACTTGCGGGCCGTGTACTTAATCACGGTATACTGACACACACCGTAAGGGCCACCCACTTCCTCAATTCCTATGACTACATCCCAATTACTATGACTACAAAAGTTCATCTCCCAGGACGATCTGGGATTTTCTCTTATACATAGAAATAATCGACTTGGAGACTTCATCTCCTTACTGTTCTAATGTAACGCCCAGTGCCTGCCAAGCAATTTTGGAGTAGAAATAGAATTGCTTTTTTAGTAACCTTTGATTTTTGCAGTGCCGCCGGATTTGTCCTCCTTTCCGGGTTTCCCAGACCACTTGGGGTTGACTTACCATGTGCAGCAGCGCACTTTCAGCACAGGCCGACCAACTGATTGGGACAGAATCGGGGATAAGCACTGTATCCCTGCGTTGCCCCACTTATACAACGCCCAATCATTCCATCCAGCTGGGCCCTTTCCCTTCTGCTCTGGTCGAACAGTTGGAGGAAGATGAGAAACTGCGAGTCGTGTAGCCCAGACGGTCTCACAATCCATTGACCATCCTAGCCATGGCTTGCACACGGGCACTGAGATGGCCTCTCTGGTATATGCGGTGCTCCAAAAATTTAGTAGGCACGGAACGCTTGGCGTGTCAATGGGGCTCCTGCTCGGTGCTTTCTACTACCTACTATACGTATACACTCCTACTAGTATGTTGCTAATACTCTTTTGACTAGCAGTGCTTGCACCACCCAAGGCACACTGTAGCTCATGATATGAACCAAGTCTTTGCGAGACACAGTTAAGTTGGGATGAGATTTGATCATAGCCGTCACGATCAGGAAGAATCATGCGAGCATATACGAATTAGTGTTCAGGGAATAAGACCACCAGATACCTACAGTGGTTTGTTATTGCATTGGTGGGTTTCGTGCATTGGACCAGAGAAAGGTGATTTATGATCCCATGAGCAGGAAGTGGAACAGGCCACCCAGGGCATCAACTTCTTCCATTCGTGGATTGTTGTAGGTATCACCACCAGGACGATCATGTTCCGGTTGATCCAACCTCTCCAACAGCTCTCTGGGTCCTCTTCTGACCTGACTGGGTATGCCAGCCAGCCAGCCGACTTGATGGAAGACCGGCCAGGTCTCTCACCTGATGGGTCAATTTGTGATTAAGAGTTATAGTGCAGACATGAATGCCAGAATGGAGCTCTGCATGATGGGGAATAAAACGTTTCATGCCCACTTGGAGGCAGTGCATTAATACAACTGAAGACCAAATACTACTACTACTTTGACTACTACGTACTATGTTGTGTCCCGTAATCTGATTGAATACCACAAACTTGTCGATGCCCGTATTGGACGAACGAAGGGAATCAGAATTACGGGACGATACGAAACAAAGTACCCAGTAGACTCCCACTAGCGCCGTCAGCGGACAACCTTTTTCTGTTTCCCTTTTTCTTCTTTTTGGCCCGGGCCCCACCGGCCTGGATCTTGACGTAGCCAAAACCTAATCTTTCTGCGGAAGGTTGTAAAACCGTCATGCTGATTGGTGGGCGCTAGTCTTATCTCCTTCTCTAGAACAAATCCCCGGCTGGAGGTGAAGTACAGTCAGTCCGGCCTCCCTTGGTGAATGGGAAAAATGGCTAGTAATCTCTCTCTCTCTCTCTCTCTCTCTCTCTCCATTCCACCACCCTCCCTTTCAATACAATGAGCGGATGGAAAAGCTTTCTTCTCTGAGACAAGTCAGAAACCCTGCTGCCAGACTAACTAACAAGCCAGACAACAATTCAATCCACAAAAAATCGACGTAAGCCACTCACTCTTACACCACCCACCTTTTTCTTATTTTATTTTTTTTGCCTTCTGCACCATGATGACAGAAGCAACAACAAACTTACGTCTTGTAGATCACCATCGTGTATGCACATGGAACTACATCATACACGGGATATCCTGGTGACTGCCGGCAGTGATGCAGCAGAGAAAGAGGGCAACAGAATGATGAATGATTGATGGGATTGATTGTCATTCAATGCGCCTTTCCTCCCACCACCCCCCCCCTTACAGTATCCTCCGTAGTCTACTCCGTAGTAGGCGCTAGAATTCATTGCCATCTGCCAGCCCGCATTAGTTCCTTTTTCCCTGCGCCCGTCAACAACCACCGTCTGACTGCTTACATCTGCCTGGCTTTAAACTAAGTACTAACTACTACAGTCTTTCCTTTTTAGCACTCCGTCTTCGCTCCTGAAGCTAGGTAAGCTACGATTTGCCACGGAAATCTCTTGATCATCCCCACCTTCGGTAATTTTCGGTTTCCGTACCATTTGGGCGTTTTTAGAGTAAATTGGATCTGGCGGTGGATTCACCCGACCTGAGCCTACTAGTAGTACTACTGGAGGTGCGTTCATCCGCCCAGAAGACCGAGAAGGGAAGGGGGGGTAACCCCAATTTTACATACTGGTTTGGTACGGAGTATCGGAGGAGTCTCGAGGTGAATCCCCGGACCGCACCCCCCCGTAGTAGGAGCTCCCGCTCTCTCTGTCTGTCTTGCCCATTTTATTATTCCCTTCCCTCCCTCCCCCTCTCCCTGGTCGCTTCTCTCCTTCTTTCTCTCTCTTCTTTCTCCCATTACCATTCCACCAGGAGTCAGACGCTGGGCCATCACCATTAAAAGTTTCTGAATTTTGCCCTTTCCTTGCCCGCGTCATTGTACACCACTCCCCCCAGTCTTTGTGACGACATCGTTCTTATCTATAACAGAACGAATTGCCCCCCCCCTCCCCCGCCCCGACTTGTTCCGCGGCGATCCCATTGTCCCCCCCATCAACAACCACACCAATTCCCCTAGATTCGCTACTCCATTTTCTGTCGGCCACCGGCGGAAGAATGGGTCTGAACTTGGAGGAACTCTATGGCAAACCTATAGTGGAAGAGGAGACTCCGAACGAGTATTCGGAGTACCAGCCAAAGAAGGGATATGGCTGGGCAAACACCTTGCCCGAGAGGCAAGGTCTTTATGACCCCGAATATGAGAAGGATGCCTGTGGTGTAGGCTTTGCAGCGTAAGTACTCAGCAGGGAACACTTCCGCCCTCAAGAGCGATCTTTATGATTGCGCTCTGGGCTTCATGGATCGACGGGCTAACAGCAACTCTCTCGACATCTAGTCACATCAAGGGCAAGCCTAGCCACAAGATTGTCAGTGATGGTAAGCATCTACAATCATATATGCCTGGTAATTTTGGGAGCATATTATCTAACTTCTGCAGCTCGCAATTTGCTTTGCAACATGACCCATCGCGGTGCCGTTGGCTCGGATGCGCGCGATGGTGATGGTGCTGGTGTGATGACCAGTATCCCCCATAAATTCTTTATCAAGAATTTTGCCCGTGAGGTCGGAGTTGATCTCCCTCCCCTCGGTCAGTATGCTGTCGGCAACCTGTTCTTCAAGCCTGAGGAGGAGTCCGTAAAGGAGTCTGTACAGAGCTTCGAGGAAACTGCCACATCCTTGGGTCTACGGGTGTTGGGCTGGCGTGAGGTCCCCCGCGACTCTACCATTCTGGGCCCCGCCGCTCTCTCCCGGGAGCCTACCATCCTGCAGCCGTTCGTCGTTCTGAAGTCAGCTTATGGCGAAGGAAACAAGCCAGAGCTTACCGACCCAGAGCTGTTTGACATGAAGACATTCGAACGTCAACTGTATGTCCTGCGAAAGCGGGCTACTCACGTCATCGGTCTCGCCAACTGGTTCTATCTGTGCTCCCTGAGCAACAGAAACATTGTCTACAAGGGTCAACTGGCCCCCGTTCAGGTATACCAGTACTACCATGATCTGGTAAACGTTGACTACGAAGGTCACTTTGCTCTCGTCCACTCCCGTTTCTCTACCAACACATTCCCTTCTTGGGATCGTGCACAGCCCTTGCGTTGGGCCGCCCACAATGGTGAAATCAACACCCTTCGTGGCAACAAGAACTGGATGCGCGCCAGAGAAGGTGTACTGAAGTCGGACATTTTCGGTGAGGAGCTGGATTCCCTGTACCCCATTGTTGAGGACGGTGGTTCCGACTCGGCAGCGTTCGATAACGTCCTTGAATTGTTGATGATCAACGGTGTGCTTTCATTGCCTGAGGCGGTCATGCTTATGATCCCGGAAGCCTGGCAAGATAACCCGGCTATGGATCCGGCCAAGGCTGCTTTCTACGAATGGGCGGCTTGCCAGATGGAGCCGTGGGACGGCCCGGCTCTCTTTACCTTCTCCGACGGTCGCTACTGCGGTGCAAACCTCGACCGTAACGGTTTGCGTCCTTGCAGATTCTACGTGACAGATGATGACCGCATCGTTTGTGCCTCGGAGGTTGGTGCTGTAGACATTGACCCCGAGCGCGTGGTCCAGAAAGGTCGTCTGCAGCCTGGAAAGATGCTCCTGGTCGACACCGTGGCTGGACGCATCATTGATGATTCTGAGCTCAAATACACCGTATCTCACAGACATGACTTTGCTTCGTGGCTGGATAAGGAGCTCCTCAAATTGCCCGCCATCAAAGAGAGCCTGGACGAACAACGCGTGGATTTGACACATGCCTTGGACGAAACGACCATTCAGAACGACCCTCGTCTGAAGGCCTTTGGCTACTCCTTCGAGCAAGTCAGTCTACTCCTTGGTCCTATGGCCGCAGACTCCAAGGAAGCTCTGGGATCCATGGGTAACGACGCCCCCTTGGCTTGTATCGCTAAGCAGCCTCGTCTTATCTACGAATACTTCCGCCAACTCTTCGCTCAAGTCACCAACCCTCCTATTGATCCTATCCGAGAGGCTGTTGTTATGTCCTTGGAGTGCTACGTTGGTCCTCAAGGAAATCTTTTGGAGATGGAACAGTCGCAGTGCCACCGTCTGTTGCTTCCTTCCCCCATCCTCAGTATCCCCGAGTTCAACGCCCTGAAGAACATCTCCCAGGCCCACAAGGACTGGACTGTGAGGACCATTGATATCACCTTCGAGAAGGAGAAGGGTGTTCCGGGATACCTGGAGGCCCTCGATGCCATCTGCGATGCCACCACCGAGGCTATTCAGAACGGTGACAAGATCCTCGTCCTCTCAGACCGTGCCACTGGTGCGGACAGAGTTCCGGTGTCTGCCCTTCTAGCAACTGGTCTTGTTCATCACCATCTGGTCCGCAACAAGTGGAGATCTCTTGCTGCCATCGTTGTGGAAACTGCCGAGGCTCGTGAAGTGCACCACATGTGTGTCCTCGTTGGTTACGGAGCTGACGCCATCAACCCCTACCTTGCTATGGAATGTATCTTGAAGATGAACCGGGAGAAGCTGATCCGCAAGCAGCTCCCCGATGAGAAGGTCATTGAGAACTACAAGGCTTCCTGTGATGGTGGTATCCTCAAGGTTATGAGCAAGATGGGTATCTCTACCCTGCAGTCATACAAGGGTGCTCAGATCTTCGAAGCCCTCGGTATCGATGACAGTGTTATTGACCGTTGCTTTGCTGGAACTGCAAGCCGCATCCGTGGTCTGACCTTTGAATTGATTGCCCAAGACGCGTTTGCTTTCCACGAGCGTGGATACCCCTCTCGCGAGATTGTCGATATCCCCGGTCTCCCAGAGTCGGGTGAATACCACTGGCGTGACGGTGGCGAGGAGCACATCAACGACCCTGTCAGTATCGCAAACATGCAGGACGCTGTGCGCACGAAGAACGACAAGTCCTATGAGGCATATGCCAAGGCTGAGCACGAGCAGATCAAGAACTGTACCCTCCGTGGTATGCTTGATTTCGATTTCGAGCAACGCACACCGATCCCTATTGATCAGGTCGAGCCCTGGACCGAGATTGTTCGTCGATTCGTTACCGGCGCCATGTCGTACGGTTCTATCTCCATGGAGTCTCACTCCACCCTTGCCATTGCAATGAATCGCCTTGGCGGAAAGTCGAACACTGGTGAAGGTGGTGAAGATCCTGAGCGAAGCAAACTGTTGGAGAATGGCGATACGATGCGGTCCGCCATCAAGCAGATTGCCTCTGGCCGATTTGGTGTGACATCTCACTACCTTGCCGATGCCGATGAACTGCAGATCAAGATGGCACAGGGTGCTAAGCCTGGAGAAGGTGGTGAGCTCCCTGGTCACAAGGTTGTCGGCCCCATTGCGCACACCCGTTACTCTACTCCCGGTGTCGGTCTTATTTCGCCGCCACCCCACCACGATATTTACTCTATTGAGGACCTGAAGCAACTCATCTACGACCTCAAGTGCTCCAACCCTCGCGCACGTGTCTCTGTCAAGCTTGTCTCGGAAGTTGGTGTTGGTATCGTTGCGTCCGGTGTCGCAAAGGCCAAGGCTGATCACATCCTGATCTCCGGTCACGATGGTGGTACTGGTGCCTCACGTTGGACCGGTATCAAGTATGCCGGTCTTCCTTGGGAGTTGGGTCTGGCCGAAACCCACCAGACCTTGGTCCTCAATGACCTGCGTGGACGTGTTGTTGTGCAAACTGATGGTCAACTTCGTACTGGTCGCGATCTTGCGGTCGCTTGCTTGCTCGGAGCCGAAGAGTTTGGGTTCGCTACGACCCCTCTGATCGCCATGGGCTGCATTATGATGCGCAAGGTAAGATGAATATGGAATTTCCCCTTAAACTCGTGCTAATTCATGCTTAGTGTCATCTCAACACCTGCCCTGTCGGTATCGCAACTCAGGACCCGGCACTTCGGGCCAAGTTCCAGGGTACGCCCGAACACGTGATCAACTTCTTCTACTATGTTGCCAATGAGATGCGTGCTATCATGGCCAAGTTGGGCGTTCGCACCGTGAATGAGATGGTTGGACGTGCCGAGCTTCTCAGGGTCCGTGACGATATCCGGAATGCCAAGCAGGAGAAGATTGACTTGTCGCTCATTCTTACTCCTGCCCACTCCCTGCGCCCCGGCGTCGCTACCTACAACGTCCGCAAGCAGGACCACCGTCTGCACACTCGCCTCGATAACAAGCTGATCGCCGAGTCCGAGCTTGCCTTGGAGAAGGGACTCCCTTGCAGAATCGAGTGCGACATTGTAAACACTGATCGTGGCTTGGGTGCTACCTTGTCTTACCAGGTCAGTCGCCGTTATGGTGGCGAAGGACTTCCCCAGGATACCATCCACGCCAACATCAAGGGCTCCGCTGGTCAGTCATTCGGTGCTTATCTTGCTCCTGGTATCACTCTCGAGCTGGAAGGCGATGCCAATGACTACGTTGGTAAGGGTCTCTCGGGAGGTCGCCTTATCATCTACCCCCCTCGTGGTGCTGCATTCAAGGCTGAAGAAAACGTCATTGTTGGTAACACCTGCCTTTACGGTGCCACTCGCGGTACTTGCTTCTTCCGCGGTATGGCTGCTGAGCGTTTCGCTGTCCGTAACTCCGGTGCTACCGCCGTCGTTGAGGGCGTTGGTGACCACGGTTGTGAGTACATGACTGGCGGTCGCGTCCTTGTTCTTGGCTCTACTGGTCGTAACTTTGCTGCTGGTATGTCTGGTGGTATCGCCTACATCCTGGATATGAAGCAGGACTTCCACTCCAAGGTCAACATGGAGATGGTCGAGGTGTCCGGCTTGGAAGATCCCGCCGAGATCGCCTTTGTTCGTGGCTTGATCGAGGATCACCATCACTACACCGGATCGGAGCTCGCCGCGCGTATCTTGCTGGACTTTACTCGTGCCCTTCCTCACTTTGTTAAGGTGCTGCCTACGGATTACAAGCGGATCCTACAGGAGGAAGCTGCCAAGGCTGAAGCCGCCAAGAAGGCAGAGTTCTCTTTGCCTCAGCTTCCTAGCACTCCAGTTCCTGCGGAGAAGCCCAAAGCTCAGTCCGACGATGCCAAGAAGGTTGAGATGCTAGATATTGAAGATAGTATCAGCGACTCTAAGACTGAGAAAAAGCGGTCTGCGCTCATTTTGGACAAGACCAGGGGCTTTATGAAATACAACCGGCGCAGTGAGAAGTACCGCAACCCAGCAACTCGTACGCGTGACTGGGCTGAGCTTTCTAATCGCCTGAGCGAGGATGAACTCAAGTACCAATCCGCGCGCTGCATGGACTGTGGTGTGCCTTTCTGCCAGTCTGACACTGGTTGTCCGATCTCCAACATCATTCCCAAGTGGAATGAGTTGGTGTTCCAGAACCAGTGGCAGGATGCTCTCAACCGGCTACTCATGACCAACAACTTCCCCGAATTCACTGGTCGCGTTTGCCCTGCTCCTTGCGAAGGTGCTTGTGTCCTTGGCATCAATGAAGACCCTGTGGGTATCAAGTCTATCGAATGTGCCATCATTGACCGCGGTTTCGAGATGGGTTGGATGGTTCCTCGCCCTCCTAAGACTCGCACGGGCAAAAATGTTGCGATCATCGGCTCTGGCCCTGCAGGTCTCGCTGCTGCCGATCAACTTAATCGGGCTGGTCACACCGTTACCGTTTACGAGCGTGCTGACCGTATCGGCGGTCTTCTGATGTACGGAATTCCCAACATGAAGCTGGACAAGAAGGTCGTGCAACGTCGTGTTGACCTGATGGCTGCTGAGGGTGTCAAGTTTGCTGCTGGTACCCCCGTCGGCCCAGAGCACGAGATCACGCTAGACTCTCTGCGCCAGACTAACGATGCTGTTATCATTGCTACTGGTGCCACGGTGGCGCGTGACCTGAAGGTCCCTGGACGTGAGCTTGACGGCGTTCACTTCGCCATGCAATTCCTGCACCGTAACACCAAGTCTTTGCTGGACTCCAATCTCGCCGACGGAGCGTACATCTCCGCCAAGGACAAGCACGTCGTGGTCATTGGTGGTGGTGATACTGGAAACGACTGCATTGGTACATCTGTGCGTCACGGTGCCAAGTCTGTCACCAACTTCGAGTTGCTGCCTCAGCCTCCGCCGGAGCGTGCCCGCGACAACCCATGGCCTCAATGGCCCCGTATCTACCGTGTCGACTACGGTCACTCCGAGGTCAAGACGCACATGGGCAAGGACCCTCGTGAATACTGCGTCATGTCTAAGGAGTTCGTTGACGACGGTAGTGGCCGTGTCAAGGGTATCAACACGGTTCGTGTTGAGTGGACCAAGAGCGCTTCTGGTGGCTGGGACATGAAGACCGTTGAGGGCAGTGAACAATTCTTCCCCGCGGATCTTGTTCTTCTCTCCATGGGCTTCCTTGGGCCCGAGGACCGGGTTCTGGGCGAAGAAATTGAGCGTGATGCCCGCAAGAACGTCAAGACGCCGCCCGGACATTACTCCACCAGCGTTCCGGGTGTTTACGCTGCTGGTGACTGCCGCCGTGGCCAGTCTCTCATCGTGTGGGGTATCAATGAAGGTCGTCAATGCGCCCGTGAAGTAGACACCTTCTTGATGGGCATCAGCTCTCAGCTCCCTGTCACTGGTGGTATTGTGCGCCGGCCCGCTATCGATGCCGTTCCTCAGGCTGCCCAGCAGACAGTATCTGCCTAAGTCCATCAGAAGCTGCGCCTTGCCGCTAAACCCGCTAGACTGGTTCTAGCGTTGACTGCATGAAACCTCGGTCATGATAGCAACAAATCTACGATTTTCTATGTCGAGAAGAGAAAAAGTGTTTTGACTCGGCCAGGCAATGTTGGGTGGTTTATATCTATCACGGCAATACTTTGATCTCAAGTATGATACGTTGTGTCTGTCTTCATGGATGTTTTAGGGAGGGATACAGTCCGATGAAATTATATTTTATTTGGTTTTGTTATTTTGAAGGATGATTTGCAGCGTTCTGTTCCTTCTCAAAAGAGGTGCGAGGTGTCGGAGCGTTTGTGGTTTCCATCCAACACATTTTGATGTACATATTCTCTTCATGACCATATCAATTCCAAGATTCAGTCCTTTCATCCCCCTTTCCAATTCATAAGAAGCACTAGTAGAAATCCCGAAATACCATCATAGTAGCATGTATGGCTCCGCAGAGAAGGTGCATGCAACAGGGCTTCCATATACTTGACGCATGCCAGTTGCGTGGTATATACACAGCCTCTCAACCCCAGCCAGACCAGTCTAAGACAAGAATAGCAGAATAGAATAGGACGGGGCAGATCTACACCCACTCCCTAGTATCCATATCCTCATCCTCATCAATCTCATACCCCTCCTCCCTCTCATTCACCTGCTCCCAAAATTCCGCCCCCATAACATCCGACGCCTTCCTCTTCTTCATCATTTTCCTCATCTTCCTCTTCTCCACTCGACCCCCCTTAACCGGACTCGGCCGACGAGGAATCACCGCCCCAAACCCACCATTACCACCGAAATAACCAGCACCAGCACCACCACCGCCACCAGCTGCAACAGAAAACCGCGCAAAATCCCTCTGCTGCGCCTGTCTCGCATGCATCACAGCCACCTGCATCAAATACCCCTCCTCCATGAGAAGAACCTGATCCAGGAAATCCCCGCCCAGGAAACTCAGCGCGTCGTAGACGATGTTTAATCGGAGCGTGCTGATCTGGGACATGTGGTAGAGGTTGCGGTAGAACATTTCGTTGTCGAGTTGGGTGGGGGGTTTGCGGATGGGTTTGAGGGGACGGTGGATTATGGGGTGGCTTCGTGGTGGACTGGGTTTGGGGATGGTGGGGGAGAAGGTGGATGAGGAGGTTAGGGCTGCGGTGGAGGAGGTTGCTGATGTTGTTGTGCTGCTGAGGTCGATCCAGGAGGTCGAGGGGGAGGATTGGGGTGATGGGGTTGGGGAGGGGGAGTAGATTGGGATTTCGGTGATGGGGCCCCAGGTTACGGATTTGGGGGGATGGAAGTGGTAGGGTGGTGGTGGTGGTTGTTGTTGTTGTTGATGGTGAGGGTGAGGGTGGGTGAAGGAGGATGGGGATGGGAATGGGAATGGGGGGTGGGTGGTTGTTGGGGCTGGTGGTGGGATTGATGTTGATGTTGCTATTGATGCTGGTGGTGGTGTTGGTGTTGGTGGTCTGTGAGGAAGTTGACGACGTTGAGCTGAGAAGGTAGGTCCTTCGATAGTATCCAGCGTCGTCTCCATGTTCGTGGTCATATTCACCTCCATGTTAGGGTAGTTCCTGAGGCTGCTAGCCTTGATAGTAGTAGTAGTAGATTCGGAATCCGAGTCTTCTGTATAATTATTGGTGGTGGTAATTAGCATGGCAGAAATGCGATGGAAGAGCGTGCGCATGCGATATGTGGCGGTTAATGGTAATTTCAGTCTCTGCTTGATGCGAAGAGGTCTCTTGAAAGATCCAAAAGGACGCATCATATCAGATGGTTATTGTTCCTGAGGAGTTCATATCGTAGCCATGGTGCTTGAATGGCCTAATGGTCGGCTGTTGGTGGTTGCTGATGATGACAAGGGTGCTGTTGTTATGTGAGGTCTATATATAGGAGCTGCACAGAGGAGGATAGGTCAAGAGGAATAAAGACACATCGGGATTGTCCGCCGGAAGCAAGTCGCTTTATTGTGTGCGTTAGAGACGGAGATTTCCTTTGTCCTGGGGATGGTGGCTGAGACAATTGGGTTGCTCAGATGATGATGGGTGATTGATTTCTGCTAATGCTATTGTACAACGTGCCCCACGAGTTTGGGAGACAGGTATCCATCTACATGGTATCAAATGTGAAAAAATTGGAGATCCCTAGGTATGTGTGAAGAGATCTGACACAAAGACGAAAAAATTGGATGGGGTCATGATTGGTTGGCTTCTTTTTTAGGCCGTAGCAGCTTTCTGCCGCGCTGCTTCTTCTTCCTCTGCCTGCATTTCCCGTTCCAGGGCCGCGAAATCCCCGGAGAACGCATTCTGCACCGGCTCTGTCCGCACGTCCCACACGTCTTCGCTGCTGGGGCCTGTCTTGTACTTGATGGCTTTCTTCCGGTTGTGATCGCGGATTGCCTTCCGGCGCTGCTGATCCGGTAACGTGCGGGTCTTCATGCACATCCAGAAGTTGTCCCAGTGTTCGCTGCAGGACCGCAGTTCACCATAGCGGTAGACGTTGACAAACTGGCCTCCGAAGGACTGGCAGAAGAAGGCATAGTCGAATGCGGAGCGACAGGACATGGTATCATCGTATAGGGATTCGGGGGCAATGGACGAGGGAGGTGCTTGAGGATCGGCGGAGTTGGATGGTGATGATGCGGAATCGGATGCTGTGGAATTACCAGCGGATGGTGTCTGCTGCTGCTGCTTTTGACCACTGATATCGCTCTCCAGGCTGGCGATCAGGGTCTTCCATTCTGCGTCGGCCTGCTCCTCGCGGGTGAGAGTCCGGGGTTGCGGTGGTTGTGAAGGTGCGGAGGTGGTCTCTTGAGGGGGTTGTGAGGCAGGAGAACTGGAGGCAGCAGGCGTGGAAGACTGGCCCTCTTTAGGGGCGGAGCTCCACCACCAACCCATGGCAATGACTGGTTTCAATGAAGGATAGAATGGGAGTCTCCGGGGGATGTTTGGATGGGGACAAGAAGAGACGGCGGAATTAAGTTGAATGGATTCAAAGCGGATCGACTCCTAAATTTCACCCGAACGCGCCGTGACGGTAATGCGGAGCTGCCCCGCACCACCAAAGATATAATACCCGTCACATCATGTATTGGTCCCAGATCATCCAGTCGACGTCATAGTTGGAGAGTCCAGGAACAGCGTCTCTTGTTAAACCCTTCAGGAACCCCTCTAGCTTCCTGCACAATGCTGTGAGGTCTGCAGAGATGATGCGAATCCCATATCGAGCGGTGGTGCCACGCGCAACTTTACCCAATGCACGCTTCAGTAGACCTTCTGCGATTCCTTCCTTGACAAAGGCGTTCATCGTCAGTCGGCGTACTTCGTCACATGCCTCTTTCATCGAGACTGGGCACATTGACGTGAAAGACGACGAGGGTCTTGTATTTGTGAATAGTATGGGTTTCGCGTCTCAGATATTGTATTGTATGCCTTGCTAACAATCCATGTTGGGAGTAGATATTTTTCCGTCGAAGCTACAATGGTTGCTACAAGGCCCGCTGAGCGGGACTAAAACCTACGAAGAGGCGTTGAAACGAATCAACAGACCCCATCTGGCGGCGTCGGATCCATTGCATATAATCCGCCGTGTCTTCCCTCAGAGCCTGAACGTCGACATCCGGGAAGTCATTCCGCGCTTCAGAGAGGGCGGCGCTTTCGTGAAATATGTTCGCAAGGACGGTGTCCGAGACACTGACATTGTAACCGCCGTGCAAGACCATCTGGAGCACAATCCTATCCGGCCCTGGTTCAATCCGTTTCAGCAGGTCAAGGTTGCCCACGTGCATGGCAGACCGTGGATCGAGGATCTATATCGCATCCCAAGCCAGCGGCTGCGCGTGGAATTCCTGCCAGGCTCCGTTGATGGAGCCGCAACGGAACTGACCACGGAAACGTTGTATTCTTTCTTCAGGAGATATGGAAAATTAAGGGACATTGAGAGACAGCCGACCGATTCGAAGATCGCCCCGAGATATGCCTTTGTGTCATTCACGCGGCAAAAGTACGCAGTCATGGCCAAGAACTGCATGCACGGGTTCACCATCCCGGAGCAGGAAGGCGGCGGCAAGTCCGGAACGAGGATCAAGATCAAGTACGAGCGGAAGATCAAGCTATCCGTCATCAAGGACTGGATCTTGAACCATCCGAGGATCGTGATCCCTGCCATTGCCGCACTCATTGCGGCCATCACCGTGACCATCTTCGACCCTATTCGCACCTTTTTCATCGAAATGAAGATCAAGGCCACTCTGCAAACTGAGGAGAACAGTGTCCTTCGATGGATCCGGAATCAGGTCAACAAGGCCAATATCATTTACTTCGGGCGCCAGAGGACAGACCCTCGCCGTCTCACTGCGATATGGGAGGATCGCCAGGGAGACATCAAGCAGTTGCAGTCCTGGCTGATGGAGAATGCGGAGACGTTCATCGTCATCCACGGCCCTCGGGGCACGGGAAAGCGGGAGCTTGTGTTGGACAGAGCACTTGAGAACTACAAGTACAAGGTCGTCATCGACTGTAAACAGATCCAGGACGCCAAGGGCGATACTGCAAAGATAGCCCGTGCTGCTAGCCAGGTCGGTTACCGGCCTGTGTTCTCATGGATGAACAGCATGAGCAGCTTTATCGACCTAGCTGCGCAGGGCATGATCGGCACCAAGGCTGGCTTCTCTGAGACATTGGATGCGCAGCTCAGCAAGATCTGGCAGAATACTGCCACTGCCCTAAAGAAGGTTGCCCTGTCCAATAGGAAAAATGATGACAAGGAGGCACACCTCTCAGACGAGGAGTACCTAGAAGCTCACCCTGAGAAGCGTCCCGTCGTAGTCATCGACAACTTTCTGCATAATGCGTCTGAGAGCAGCGTGGTGTACGACAAGATCACCGAGTGGGCTGCAGGCCTCACAACCGGAAACATCGCTCATGTAGTATTTTTGACTACGGACGTTTCATTCTCCAAACCTCTGAGCAAGGCATTGCCAAACTCAGTATTCCGGACCATTTCCCTAGGCGATTGCTCGCTCGACGTGGGCAGGAAGTTTGTCCTCAGCCATCTTGAGCACGGGGAGAAGGATGGAGCCAATTCAGGCCAGAACATGGAAGAAGTAGGAGACTTGGGTACCCTGGATAGCTGCATAGAGGTGCTGGGAGGCCGAGTAACCGACCTTGAATTCATGGCACGGCGCATCGAGACTGGAGAAACGCCCAGAGGTAGGTTGGATCCACTTTGGCTGATCAATGGCGCGTATGGCTAAAAATAAAACAGCGGCAGTTAATCGCATCATCGAACAATCGGCATCCGAGATCTTGAAGATGTTTGTCTTTGACCCTGACATTGAATCCAAACAGTGGAGCCACGAACAGGCCTGGCATTTAATTAAGACGCTAGCCCACTCCCAGGATGGAACTTTGCCGTACAATCAAGTTCTCCTCTCCGACTTGTTCAAGGAAAACGGCGAGGCCACCCTCCGAGCCCTTGAGCAAGCCGAGCTTATCGCAATCAGTTCCGTCAACGGATGCCCTGACGCAGTGAAGCCAGGCAAGCCTGTCTATCGGGCGGTGTTTAAGCGGTTAACGGAGAACAAGACGCTGAGTAGCCGGCTGGACCTGGACATCGTCAAGCAGCTGCTGAGTAGTGAAAACAAGAGCATTGGGAAATATGAGCAGGAGCTGCAGGTATTGGGATCTCTCCCCAAGCAGCCCCGGGAGCTCAGCGCACGGATTCAGTGGCTCCTGCAGAAGGTGGCAAGTTCGCAGAACAAGATCAGCCAGTATGAGCACGAGAGTGCCATCTTACAGAAGGTGTTGCGCCGAGAGCATTGACCACGAGGAGAGTATGTATAATTCTGTATCATTGAAAGTAATGACTAGTTAGTTGCACTGCATGAATGATGAGCCATAAATAGTACAGAGAGTAAGTAGTAAACAAGTTGAAGATGAAACCAACCGGGAACGACTTTAGCCGCAGGCCAGATCAGGTGTGGCTGAGCTAAGCGTCACAGCCCGTACGGTAATTTACTGAATAATCCAGTTTGGCCATCATTTCAAAGCAGCATCAAACTCTCGTTTCTATTTTCTGCTTCAGGCGTTGCACAAATCTTTCTTTACTTTTTATTCTTATTTCTTCGATCTTCCCCTTCTGAATGGGAATTGTTTATTTACCCTTTGGTGTAAATCGCGCTCTCTTTTTCTGGATATCCATGTCATCTCATCTGTGATCGCAACCCCCGTCCTTCTTTTCCCTAATTCTGCCCCCGTTTTCGGGCCGGTTCTTCCACGTTCATTACGATGGAACAGTATGACTTGTTAGCGCCAGGGAATCTTGTACGATTCGTCGGCGATGTTCTCAAGTCAATCGGATGGCCAGCCATAGTGGCTATTCTGGTCTCCATCTGCTTGGTGACTCGTCTCATCACCGAATATCAGAGTCGTTCCCGTGGGATCTCCGAGGGACGTCCGCGTCCCGTAAGGACGGTGCCATATTGGCTGCCCTGGATAGGCCATGGCCCGGCTTTTGCCTGGGACCATGTCGATCTCATTCAAAAGTCCAGGTTTGTCTCCAAACCAGCCAAATAGCTGCTGCAAAGTTCTCACCAATCTTACAGAAAGTCGATGAAGGAGGCAGTGTTTGGAATCTATATGGGTGGCACCAAACACGATGTTGTCGTGTCCCCATCCATGGTCAACTCGGTATTGGCTGCTCGGGGTACCTCCTCGACGGACTTGATCAATTATGCCCTTGAGAAAATCTTTGGCGACCGAGGTGTGATTCGTAAATTGAATCCCGTAGATCATCATACGCTCAACCACAATATTCCCAACCTTCTTATGCGGGAGCCTTTTTTGACCGAAGGCACTAGAACCGCTACCCGCCTGATTGAACGGGAGATCCCTAATTTGGTGACCAACTGCCGAAGCATCGTGGACCAGATGCTGTGGGAGCGCGGGAGCCAGGCTATTGTCGTTGACGGGGAAGACCCGCTTGCCTGCGAGGTGAACTTTTTCGCCCTCATCAGAAGATTCGTTGGACACGTCACTACGGCAATCTTCATGGGTGAGGCTATTCTTGAGGCTTTCCCTGCCCTGCTGGAAGATGTGTTCACGCTGGACAACCAGTTTGTGCCTTTGTCCATGGGCATCCCTCGGTTGGCCCACCCTGGGGTTTCTGCAGCGCATGTTGCCCGTAGACGGCTCCTCGATTCTCTTACAGAGTACCATCAGGCCTTTGTTGCTTGGGATGATGGGATTGATCCTGGACTCACGTTTCGAGATCTTGACGACATCTCGGAACCTATCAAGGAGCGGATTCGCAAATGCAAAGAGCTAGGACTTTCTGCAAGGTCTAGCGCACCTACACATCTATCCTTGCTTTGGGCGATGAACGGAAACTCCCCGAATATTGTCTTTTGGCACCTTCTCCGGATGTATGCCAGCCCTACGCTCCTGGAAGAGATTCGCAAGGAGGTCGCTCCTTATGTGAAAATTGTCCGGCAGGAGAGTGGCTTCGCTTTCCAAGAAGCCCCCAAGCTGTCAATCGATACAGATGCGCTGGTCAAATCGTGTCCTTTGTTGAAGGCAAGCTTCTACGAGACATTGCGCTTGGATTCAGCGCCTCTGTCGTTTCGGGGTGTTACCGCTGACCTAACCATCACGGAATCCGCTGAAGATGCCGCTATCGCTGGCGTAGCGCAGCCTCGATCATATGAACTCAAGAAGGGCGATACCGTGGCTATTCCCCACGCTGTTCTCCATACAGACCCCAAATACTTTGCGAACCCTCGTGACTATGACCCGATGAGGTTCATCTCGACCGACTCTGAAACTGGGCAGAGGAAAGCGAACGTGCACACCATCAAGCCATTTGGTGGCGGAGTATCTGGATGCAAGGGCCGTGCCTTTGCAGAGAGGAAGCTCCTTGCGTTCGCCGCGGCAATCATCACCATGTGGGATGTCAAGCCAGCCCAAGAGGGAGGCTTCACCATTCCTGAACATCGGCCGTCTGGCGCGGCATATCTGCCTCGGAAGGATGTCCGGGTGCGGATCACACAGCGGGCTTAAGGAGCGGTGGGGTCTATAGTACATTTATTTACGAGTATAATCTGAAATACCTCTAATCAATCTAAGGAGTCAGTGATTCTGACAAAGTTTGTAGACCGACTGGGCGCAGGAACAGCCGAGTCATGCGGCGTTATGATGTTCCACACATATTCCTTAGCAGTTGTGCCTCCACAATAATATCACCACCGTCTTCGATCCTTATATGTGCATACCTGCCGAGTTCGTCTCCACAGATCATTTGCAATCACTGATCCCTCCTTTATCGTTCAGGACTCTTTGAAGATTCTTTCTAGATAACGGAGAATCACCGTGCCGGGAACATTTTCCAGATGTCGGCTTTGGAGTATCTCAAAGAAAATACATTATGGAGGCCGGCTACTAGTGACGGTAGGTCAAGATGATCTGCCGTTAGGTAAGACTGCCATCCGTGGCATGATCTAGCTTATAAGACCACGTCCATGTTTAAGCGATGCCAGCGATGACACACGCAAATAAGATGATTAAAGATGGTTCTGAGATCACATGGCCAATCTCTATCAAGTCCTTTACATGCTTCGGTCTTCCGAGCGAATCTGAGCAAACAAGATCAACATAAGCATTCTGGCCCCTGCATTCGGAGTGCTGTTCTAGCGCTCCTCAGTGCGCTGATCAATTCATGCCCTGAGCATCCTTCGAGAAGGCTTGGTGCTCCAATCGGAAGACTAGATCCCACCTAACCTGCTGTGTCAGCGGAGATGGACTCGGAGACACCTGGAATTCTCGTCTTTTTGTCGTTTTGTTTGGACTTTGTCGGCCAGTGACGGATATGTTATTAGCCCTAATGCCTCACTTCACGAAGACGCCAGTGGGTTGCCGCTGTACATGCATTGTAAGCGGCACTACCATTTCTCGTCTCCTCGGACCATTTCATGATCAGCATATATGCATTTCAAACCTTGTGGTATACTTCTCTATACATTCATTGGCCTTGCATTGATCTAAGTCTCTTCTATTCATAATGGGTTAATCCTCCGCCGAACGAATTCCACAGCGCATGGAGTTCTGTGATATGGAGGGAGTGACGGAAGAAAACTTACAGGAGTTACAAACTAAGTCCGTGTCACTGCCAAAGTTATCTTGCACTTACAACCCC
>NW_020292087.1:0-21965 GCF_003184925.1 Aspergillus vadensis CBS 113365
GGGGGGGGTTGGCTTGTTTCCTGCCTTTGGTGCTTTGTAAATGTACTTAGTATGCACTTGTTATCAATCCTCAGTGTATAGTTTCGTGTGTTGTACTGTTTGTTCAGCGGAGTCAAATATTTCTAGATCGAGAAGAATGGTGTTGTTGGTTTATGCAAGACTTCACCGAAGCAAGAAGTGGCTGAAGTTCAAAACAACATGGGTGCATAGCAGTACGTACCGTGACTCTGAATAGATGCCCAGAAAGCCGATGGACAGTCTTTTAACTCGAACGAATCAGAATGCAGAAAGCGGTGCCACTTCTCATTAGTAATAATCACATGACATCCTGATCTAACTCTACTGCACATGAAATCCGGCGGAATGAACCACTGAGGGTAGTACTACAGAAAAGGATAAAGGGCACTGCCCGGGTTGCATACTTCGTTATTTCTTCTTCGATATTTGAAGCATTGAAAGAAAGGTTAGCCCCGTTTTTTGCGAATGTCGGAAGAGATATTGTCAGCATACAGCACCTAACATGAAATTATACTTCTCAGTTATTATTTTTCCCATTATTGACAAGAAGATCATCCACGTGTGATAAAGACATTGGGGCCTGTATCACTAGGCACTGTTATAACGATGACAGCTCTTAGCGAAGACTTGCTTGTAACTGTGAACAAGCTTCAAGATCTTGTCTTTAATACGATCGGAAATGACTCCCTTGACTTGCCGCAGATTGTAAGTTCCTCCAATATTCACCAGGCAAGGGCCCGCCAACGCTATGGTGCTAATAATCTGTGCAGGTTGTTGTGGGTTCTCAGTCATCTGGCAAATCGTCGGTACTCGAGAACATTGTTGGCAGAGACTTCTTACCACGAGGAAGCGGTATAGTCACGAGGCGCCCGTTGATCCTCCAACTCATAAATATTCCCAGCGAACGCCACGACAAGCCCGAAAGCGATGAGGTTCATATACCCCATACAGCAGCAAGTGTGGCGGGACAGTATGAGTGGGCAGAATTTCACCATCTTCCTGGCCGCAAATTCGATGACTTTGCCTTGGTTAAGCAAGAAATTGAAGCGGAGACCGCAAGGATAGCTGGAAGCAACAAAGGAATTAACAGACAGCCCATCAACCTCAAGATATTTTCACCGCACGTACTCAATCTTACCATGGTTGACTTGCCGGGGTTGACGAAAGTGCCTATCGGGGACCAACCGTCCGACATTGAAAAGCAAACACGGGCTCTAATACTTGAATACATTGCGAAGCCGAACAGTATCATCTTAGCTGTTTCGCCTGCTAATGTTGATCTTGTGAACTCTGAAGCTTTGAAGCTTGCTCGTCAAGTAGACGCCATGGGTCGACGGACAATTGGAGTTTTGACGAAACTGGACCTCATGGATCATGGCACGAACGCCATGGACATTCTCTCTGGACGGGTCTATCCTTTGAAGCTCGGATTCATTGGAGTTGTTAATCGATCACAACAAGACATTCAAGCTGGGAAGTCACTGTCTGACGCATTGCACGCCGAAGTCGATTTCTTCCGACATCATCCAGCCTATAGGAATATGGCGAACCGCTGCGGTACGCAGTTTCTTGCGAAAACCCTGAATACCACCTTAATGTCCCATATCCGGGATCGGCTGCCCGACATCAAAGCGCGTCTTAACACCCTAATGGGTCAAACTCAGCAAGAACTGGCAAGCTACGGCAATAAACAGTTCAGCGGAAAGGAACATCGTGGTTCCCTTATTCTACAGCTTATGACGCGCTTCGCTTCGTCTTTCATATCTTCCATTGATGGAACGTCCTCCGAAATATCAACCAAGGAACTCTGTGGAGGGGCGAGGATATATTATATCTTCAACTCCGTTTTCGGCAACTCTCTCGAAACAATCGATCCTACCCACAATTTAACTGTTACTGATATTAGAACTGCTATCCGGAACTCGACTGGTCCACGTCCGAGCCTATTTGTTCCGGAGCTCGCTTTTGACCTGCTTGTCAAACCTCAAATAAAAATGCTAGAAGCTCCTAGCCAAAGGTGTGTTGAATTGGTCTATGAGGAGCTCATAAAGATTTGTCACACGTGCGGCTCTCAGGAGTTGCTTCGCTTTCCACGGCTTCAAGCGAAACTGATAGAGGTGGTGTCTGACCTTCTTCGTGAGCGTTTGGGACCGTGCTCAGCATATGTTGAATCGCTCATTTCCATACAGAGGGCGTATATCAATACAAACCATCCTAACTTCCTCGGTGCAGCAGCGGCTATGTCGTCTGTCATGCAGAACAGGCAAGAACAGGAGAGACGGGCAGCGCTAGCAGATGACCGGAAAAAGCGCGAGAAGAGACGATTGAAAGAACTTGGAGCGGTGAATGGGAACCCGCCAGCATCCCCTGAGGATGAGGACGAACAGCATGCAGATTCTAAGACGCAGAATATTCCCATCAGGAGTCAACCCCCGAGAAATACCAGAAGCATGTCCCCTCATTTTGGCAAAGGACAAGAAGGTGGCGTGACCGCAACCTTGAATGGAGCTCATGCAAATTATCAAACGGCTTTTGGGACAGCCAATACAACTCGTGATTCGTTCCTTAACTACTTCTTCGGTAAGGACGGCGCGCAACCTACCAGCTCATTGCCTCAGCTGTCGGGTCAGACCCGTCCATACAACAATGTCAATGAAGCGAGCATAAGTCACAGCACTCGCCGGACTGATATACGTTCCCCTATTATGTCAGCTGATGAGTTCCCACCTCCTATGGAATTTACCGGTGATGTCGGAGCTGCCGTAAGATTATCGTACCCTATATTGAACGAAAGACATGTGCTGATCATCATTGTAGCCGAAGGACGACCCCGAAGCTGTCCTCTCCGACCGTGAACTGTTAGAGACCGAGCTGATTAGTCGACTCATATCTTCTTACTTCAACATTGTCCGAGAAACCATCGCAGATCAAGTTCCTAAGGCTATCATGCATCTCCTTGTCAACCACAGCAAGGATGTTGTGCAAAATAGACTCGTGAGCGAACTTTATAAGGAAGATTTATTTGCAGAGCTACTCTACGAGGATGATGGCATTAAGGCGGAGAGGGAGAAGTGCGAGAGATTGCTGGATACCTACAAGGAGGCAGCGAAGATTGTCGGAGAGGTTCTGTAACATTATCGGTGAAAGAACAAACTGGGGAGTATCAGCTTGCGCTATCAGCCAAGACAATGTCCAGCTTCTGGCCTTTTGAAATCCCGGGGTTCGAGTGATGTTGCAAATTTTTTGTATTTATAGTCTGACATATTATCATCACCTGCGGTAATCCACAGTTACATCATGCGGAACATTAGAGAAGCAGTTGTGGCGAGTAGCCAATCAAAGGAAACTAGGTGCTGTCTATTAATGAGCTAATAGATGTCAGGTTTACGCGGTAATATGCATTCCAATGTATATATATGCACATGTCTATTTTTTATGTCTGGAAGACCTTCCCGGACGTAAAAATGACGTGGAAGATAATCCTAGCGAAACATGACTGCTTTAATCGTTTTTAGCAGGTTTCACCTTGGGGCGCGTACCCTCAATGCCATATAACGCGCCGCCTATGAAAACAAACAATGCGCCCATAAGCACACCTGGAGAAAGGGCATTCCCGAACAGATAGATGGAGAGGAGAAGAGAAACAAGCTTCCGAACATTAAGAACAACGGTGACAGTTAAAGAGGATGACTTTGCGGAGAGGCGATGGACTCCTCGTATGCACAAGTACTGCGTCAGCGCATTAATCAGAAGGTAGACTACACGTGTTGGGACACACGTGGATATTGAGTGCAATTGGAAAATATCCTTCAGAATCGGAATCTGCCCTGATATACCGGCGGGCATTGACGCAAAACGCCATCCCTCGCACGACTCTTCCGAGGAACTGATGCCTTCAAGAGCGGCAGATGATACATGGCTCGGAGTACCCGTTCCAGTCATGCCCAAAATCTCAGGCCCAGAAGTTAGGGAAGATGTCGAGAAAAGCATTCGCCACTGGCTCACAAGTTGTGCATAAGCAGGTAAAAACAGCGGTAGTGATAGGGTGTGAGAGTAGAACAGAGCTTCTTTCCAGTGGTCTCGGCCGTACTTTGCGTAGAGCCTGTCCGCATATATCCCCTGGAAAGCCGAGAGTATCATAGCTAGAGCAAGGATGGTGAACCCAACCAATGTCGTGGTTGCAGAAGTGCTCTCAACATTCATAGATTGGCCTTTGGCCTTGGCATCTGCTAAAGCAGCGGTGACAACACCCAAAGTAAGCATTAGAACCGCGAGTATTTGCCCTCGCGAATATCTCTTTGCATTGAACAAGTAGCCGATGATCATAGACGCTACTGGGCCCCCAGATCTTAAGATAATGTGCAACGGAACTGAGATCCTATAGGCAAAGGCCCAGTTGTTGAGAAGATTGACTGTAACGAAAAACGCTGTGTAGACTAGCCATGATCTTAGTGGAATGGCACGCGGGCTAAGATATAGTGAATGAGGTCCCGCTGACACAGAGAGAAAGCCAGGAACCGTCAAGACTGCAGTCAGAAGGAATTGAGCAAACGTTATCAGAGGACCTTGAGCGAAGACGTTAGAAAAAACCTGGGATGGGAATGGATGGTTGATGGAGACTAAATACCAGAGCTTGGCTGGTCTCTGGACAAAAGTCAGTGTCGCTCAAAACCCCACGAATTGCGGAAGGTACTTACTTGATGATTGCTTCGAGTGCAAAAACCTACCATCTGGCGTCAGTAGCGGAACGTAGCCATACCCTGGGCACATACTCACATTGGCGCAACAGCCACCAAAGATCAAGGAGAACATCAAGATTATATTTGTCCATTGAGGCAGTACAGTATGAGTGGTAGCACTTATTACACTTGTTAAGTGCCCAGAAGTGGCACCTGTAGGGCCCATAACCTCATTATTCCTTTTTGCCTGCTTCGGGACCATTTCAGAATCCACATTGTTTATCCCATTACCTGAAGTTAAAGTAGTTTCAAGCTTGTAGTCAGCACCCGGTTTACTCTCGGTCTGTGTCGAAACGGGGTTACGGTTATGAACCGTATCCTTTCGAGCGGACATTTGCTGGCCGTGTTCGGTAGCAGACAAGAGAACAGTTTTGAGGCCAGAAATGAGACAAGGATAAGGCAGAATTGGAACGAGAGTGACGTGAGACTGGGCTCTGGTCGAGATGTGATTATGTTATACGTGTTCTCAGGTTACCTAAAACCTGTAGGTATTACTTTACTGTAAGTGGTATAGCGTGCATATTTCGGAGAAAGTGACCGCTAACATTCTAGATGCTGCCGACCGACCAGGCATGCTGCTATCCGCCACTAGCAGTCAATCAATCAAGCAATAACCATCTACTATGATCTACAGGACGTTCCGTTCCTGTTTCTCCTCTCATGGGAGCAAGCATCCCAGAAAATCAGTCCCCTACACTACCATTGGCTTCATACGACTAGGCTATTGGGTCGTTAGAATTTCATTATCGCAAAAGAATATATTGGAAGTCTATGTCCAAATTAACATATGATAATATCAGTAGTCATCTATAATATCATCATCAGCCAAAAACAGCTTCTCCTCTTCCAAAGACGGCGGCAACCGGGGCCCAAAAGCATTGCTGTGGTATCGACGACTGATTTGGGGCGGGCTTCCTGTAGGAGGACCCTTCCACTGAGCCGTAGATGTGACTGCAGGTAATTCAACAGTGTTGTCAAGCAAATCAAAGTCATTAGCATTACTTTGATTCTCAGTCCCGCTGAGGTTGACAAGCTTATGGAGTCCTTGGGATGGCTCCATGTCGCCAGCTATTAGAGCCAGATACGGCAGTTGGTGAAGGATGAGATCACTGCGTGACATCATGGTAACAGCTACAGTTGGTTTACTGCGGCTGTCACTTGTGCTAGTGGCCTCCTCAGGTTTAAAGCTCGAGTTTGATGGGTCCAATAGTTTAGTAGACCATACATCTATGAGATCTTGTATCTCTTCCATATCTCGAAGCAACCGCAACGAAGCCGGGAAAAGCATTTTGTTTGCGCTTCTTGTATTGCTCGAGCCGTTATTGGACCATGTAGATCTCTTCACAGGGCTTGGAAGAGCGAACAATATACCTCGAGTAGCAACCTGATAACTGAGGTCTTCCTGGCGCAATGAGTCTGACCCGGAGTTGTATCTACTAACACCAGCCAATCCGAGCCTGCTTCGTCCCCTTGTGTCGAAAGACAGCATATCACTGTCGGATAATGCACCTATGCAACCATCCAGGTAGTCTGTAAAAGATAAACCATTGCATGACGGAACATAATTCTCGTGAAGAGCGCAGATAAAGGTTTGATTGTCAGTTCCGGCTTCATCCACAAGTTCGTTGACACACACTTGGGATAATTGTGGCCGCTTATGGTGGCTTAAGTAGTCTGGGGGCAACACAACTTGGGCGCCTTCAGTTGAACCGGTATCGACACGTTTGTTATACATAACCTTGCCAATTGCGTGAAATAGCCCAAGACTCGCTTCTCTCTGTGTAACTAAATCCAATGTCTCCCTTTCAACGGCCGTAAGAGGCATGCTAGATCCTTTCGAATTCTTGGTTTTGGGGGGTGGGGACTTCTTGAACCCTCCAGAATTCATGCAAAGAAATTCCAAGGACGAGATTGCACTTCGAATGTCCCCGATAGTAGAGATATTATGGAGTATGGCAGGGCCCGGAAATCTCTCACGTTTGGAAAGCCGAGCCTCCTTTTCTAAAACGAGATGCAAAGCCTTGTACATAAAAGTCGGGGCTATGCTATTAAAATCAAGGATGTTCGTTTTTGGGTGAGTGTAGAGTACTGGTCCTAGCAACCGATGGACTGTCAGGCTATCTGAAGGAAAAGATCGTGAGTTAAGAAGTGTCTCTGACACGATCAAGACAATCGGGGAGTTTCGTTGCACATCAGTTTCATAATCAATGTTCTGTTGTGATGTTCTGTCAAGATACCGCAGAAGAGCTAGTCTGAACGGTGTTAGGCCAGACGCAGAACCTGTAAGTGTTGGAAACTCCTCTATGAGAATTATGCGCTGTCGCGAAGCATCCGCATTATTGCCATTGTCTCCAGGTCCGGGTGAGCTAGTCACCTCATCTAGGTCGAGTCCTTTAAACTCGTTCCCACGTTCCAGGAACTCCTCAAAACGGGAAGCAATTGATACATGTGCTTTGGTGGCAGACTCTGATGAAGAAGGGTTTTTCCATTCGAGAATGTCGAAATTCAACACAGCTGATAGCAATGAAACTGTAGCCGTCTTACCGCTTCCTGCAGGACCTCGAAGGACAAGTAGCTTGTCTTTTGTTAGAAGGGAGTCAATGTAGCGAAGCATAGTGCTAGACAATTCTTCCTTGAACTGATAAAGAAAAAAGCACGAATGGAAAGGACAAAGAACAAAGTGAGAGGAGAGAAAGGCCAGTAGCTTACCTGTCGCTGCCTTCTGGCAAATGCATTGATTAACCAGTTTTTCACATCAGAAACCTTCTTGTGGTGAACCGCCAATTCTTCTATACTGGATGGAGCAAACTGCTGCGCCCATGGCAAGGTTCTATGAGCGGGTTGTAAAGAACTCGATCTAGATTTAGGCTGCTCGGTGGAAATGAGAAACCGATTGGCCATTCCAGCAGATCGTTGTCTAGGTTTGGAAGTTTTATTTGAATCATTTTGGTCCGAGGGAGTTGTCCAACCGTCCGCCAGAGTATCAGTATCGAAGGTGATGTGGCGCGTGAATATCTCATCAAACGAATCATAATCATCTTCAATTATATCGTTGCTGCTTTCTTTCCCATCTGTAGATCCTAGATCTTGCCTATCACCAATTTCTCGCGTAGGCAATTGCTGTTTGGGGTTTGCGGGGCCATAGAAGCTATGTAGGGAATTATTCGTCGTTGCAGCATCCAACGAATGCTTGCGTTTCATTTTTCTTGTTTATTCGCGGTCTGCAAGGTAAATAGTCCGGAGCCAATAATGAGACTGGGAACTGGCTGTGATGCACCGTACAATCGAGAAGGGTAGGTAAGCAACACTTTAATCTGAATCCTGGGCCTCCCGATTGAACGAAAGTCTAGCTAATTTCGCTGACTTTTCGCGATGGGACAAGCAATTCATGACCATTTGATATGATGGATGCGAGAAAGCTGATAAGTCACTAAGCAAGATCCAATTATGACATTTATATGTCTGGCTAGAGGCTGATATAGAAGTATGAACAAGGAAGCTGTATGATATAGGTGGAATATCGCAATGCGGAATCGAAGTCCTGCTACTCGTTACCGCCTACACAGAGCTTAGGTACTGCACTTTCTGCGCGCACGAGCCTCTCGCCCGCCGCATTAGCCTTTATCTGGTATGACTTGGTGGGCCAGTGTCTGGACGCGGACGCGTCTGTGTCCCTTTGTAGTCTGGCATGTGCTTATTTAGCGCCACAGATTAGAGAAGTTAACCCAAACTAGATGACCATTGCACTGTATGACTTCCCCCGCTCATGGCCACATTGAGCCCGGCGGAATTTTTGAGCGGGGCTTATATGTCGCTGTTCTTGCAGTAACTCAGTTGCAGGTATTAGAGATTAAACTGAGAATTACACAAGACAATCGCAATGGACGATGGGAAAAAGCTCATGGACAAAGGGAGAAAAGAAAGAAAAAAAAAATACCACATATTCCCTATCTACAGAGCATATTAGTTCGAGTATATAAGATGCAGTGTTCTAGCAGCTGATTTCGCCGAAGAGTACTCGTAAACATTCCAACCGAGTCGGTAGCCCCTGTACATCCACATTATCGTCACTCAAGACACCCTCCACATGGATGGAGATGTCTCGCAAGTATTTGTTATGTTATAACAGTGCCAGTGTCAAAAAGGAGCTCGCTATTATGAGCCACCAAAGACGTCATAGTAGTAATTGTCATCAAGGCCATCTCGCGTGGGAACTTGGGGCGCTTCACCCGCAAAGGCCACATCGTCAAAGCGGACATTCAACAAACGGATCTTGAGCCCGTAATCGCTGACCAAACTTATAAGCTTGTTTGTCTCTGCAGTTATAGGCTGCTGGTTGAGAAGCATGAGTAAACCATCAAGCCATTCAGATGCGACACTGGTTGATTGTGGACAGAAACTCAAAAGCGCAGATTCACCTTGCACTGATCTGCTCGAGGTTCGACGATGTCCATTACTTTTCTGGATGTCCCCAGTCCCGTGTACAGGCTGCGAGTAGCCGTGCACGGTAATCTTAGTATAAGATACAGCATGAGACATGTCCTTTGCAGGCTCCGCTGACTGATCGTTGGATGAAGCAGAGACATTAGAGACCACTGAAGATACCGATGAGAGGTCGACTGAAGTAGTAAAGCGCAGTCAGTCTTTGAATCCAGAATAGAACAGACCACGCATCGACATCAACGAAGCAAACTTACTCTTCTCGGGTAAAGTGTCGAGCTCTGGACACCTCTCAAGAATGGAATTGAAATCACCAAAGTGTAAGAACCTCCTGTTGTGCGAAAGTTGAGCATATTTCCACGAGCGTTGCTCGGTTCCCACATCTGAGCTATCAGAGCCCTCGTTGAGGAACCATGCGCCGTGCAACAGACAGCGGATTCTCTGTTCTTTAACAAATTGAAGTGCTTCGTGATACAATTCTTCGCGCATCTGCTGCAGGTGTTGGCCCCAGGCATCTTCATACGTGAGCCCCAGCAACTCCATTTGCAATTCGCGGAGCCGACCATACTCGAAGTTGGTCAACTCTTCTTCCACTTCTTGCACATCCTTTGTCCGAGGTGCACCACCAACAACGGACTCGATCAGAATTCGGACAAGCTCAACGATCTTTCCGTAGTCTTCGACTTCCGCTCCGGTAGCCTTCCATAGACGAAAGAAAGCATGTAATCCTGCTACATGCAATCTGGTCCAATGCAACAGCAGAGGCTCGAACAACTTGTCAAGGTTAGAGCGAGATTCAAGTAGAAGATAGCCCTTGGAATCGTCCATCTCCGATTTGTCCACCTCAAAATGCTGGTATAAGATCGAAGTGACTGACAGTGAGGCTCGGGCAATGGGACATCGCTGCTGAGGAGGCTTCGTGGACTGCTCCAGGAGCATTTTTTGGAACTCATCTTGATGATTCCTGACATAGTCTGCCAAATCCATCATACCCAAGAACCCGGTATCCTCAAACTGCATCGAAGGACTCTCCGTCTCGAAACCAAGACGCCTCCACTTCTCAGAACTGTGTTTCTTAGACTGTTTTATCTCATCACCATTCTCGATGCCCTTTTCTTGGCTCCGCTCATGTGAGCTAGCCAAATAGATCCCTTTCAAGGCTCTCCTGTGCTCTGGTCTCTCCAGATCCAAGGATATCTCTCTCCATTTCCTCAGAAGAACTTTGGTAAGAGACTGAAATTCGATTAATGGGTGCACGTGATCCTGCAGTGCAGTACCTTGCATGAGGGAGTAGACTGCTCTAATCACACCGAGATCTTGCAGCTTCTGAATAAACTTTGGCCACTCCGTATCTGCCTCATTCGTGATAGAGTCGCGCATGAGCGAATTAATCAACTGAAGTGCATTTGCGCAAAGGGCATGGTCTGCAGACGAAAGTCTATTGACAAGCATTTCCAGGAACTGCGGATAAATGGCAATTGCGGGCTTCAATGCACGAAAGCCAAAGTTTCCATCTTGTGATAAGTGATTACCTGAGTAAGGATGTGACACTATGGAAACTAATATAGACATTGCACCCCTTAGGATGTTAACCAATGGGTGAGTCACTATGAGTTCAACAACCTGGAAAGAAAAGACGGTACGATATATCAGTATGTTACTATATAAGGTGGTTTGCGGGAGTATGTTTTAAAAAAGACGGAGAGCTTGTTCATGTTACCTACTCTTTCAACCATGTCTTGGTCTACTAGATCCCAGCCTTTGTCAACTTCTAGTATTCTGGCGAAGCTTGTCAGGCTATATGCCAAGGTGTTACCACTTGCATGCAGAGTCAAGTAGCGTAACCTAGTGAGTCCACCTTCTGCGATGAAATTATCGGCAAACGAGGGATCTCCAATGCTCCCCTGGAGTTTAAAAACTGCCATTTTGCGCACCGCATCTTCGTCACTTCCTAGCCTCTCAACCAACTCAGAGATGCTGGTTTCCATGATGGGAAGTAGTAGTAATGTGGCCCCTCCGGTCGCAATAGAGCACGGGCAATTGTCAAAGCGAGGGTATGCCAATCAGTAGCCGTACCCGTTCTCTGACCAATTTTCATACAAGCTGTAGATTCCGAGTAGCATGGCCCTGTAAGGACTTCAGGGAACGAGGCTCAAGGGAATCAGCACCTTCTACCGGTTGCAAAGAGAATAAGGGAGGGTGGGTTGCCAAGAGATCCAATAACGGAACTCCGCACTTGGAACTAGATCGAAACCGGGCAAGTTCGACCCATTAATGGACTCCAGGGTACGTAGCTGACCTGCGATATAATTTAAACTTGACTACTTGTGTATCTGCGTATCGGGAGCCAGGGGCCGGGAGTGAAGGCCTAATTGCTGTCGTCTACTCCGTCAAGTGAATTGGGTGCCGACCAAGGAGCTTTGGCGAAATGATCATTATTACATGACCTTGTATTTAGCTGTAACATGCAATCAGGGGACATAATGCGTCACATATTCGAGCGGATGTCTAAAAGGAGCCCGAAAATAACCTTGGCATCTCCTTGCCATCCCACGCCGATAATTGAGTACGCTGGTTTCCCAGTCATCATGGAGGGGTTGGTCATCGGGAAATGTCGGCTATTTGACAGGAGGAACATTCAAACTATTTGATAGATTCATTGGTTCATTTATACGTGAGGGGCCTGAAATTACAACGATGTTCAACACTTACAAATTGGTGTTTCATGCAGGATGATATGGCAGGCTAAGATCTGCAGGGGTAACAACCTAAGCATTGGGCAACTGGACTGTGTATAGACCAGTCAGCTAGATTGGACTGGGTCTATTCTACGGAGTACGCTCTAACTCGTAATTACGCTTCATTGTATATCTTTCAGGCGTTCCCGCCTAGACATCTAGAGCTTTGAAAGACACTCGACTTGATATAGAGTAAATTAAGTAGATAGATACTTTTGCTTCCATCTGTTGGAATACATAGGTCTACTACTATATACAGGCGGAGAGTAAGGAGACTTTCAGTGCCATCATAGTTTCGATGCGAGCGAGCACTTATATATAATATAATAAAGTAGAAGGGAACTAACTCTACATCTTGATGTAGAGTTCATAAAAGAAGTCGAAAAAAAAAGACGTCCCGGGAGAGGATCGAACTCTCAACCTCACGATTAACAGTCGTACGCGCTAACCTTTTCAAGGTGTTAGTAATTTACTCCATCGGAGTGAAAATTGTCTGGGATCACGCTTACCAATTGCGCCACCGAGACCGGCTATACACAGCATGTCCCAAATAATGTTAAATATTCTAGTTGGGCAAATGTAAGCACGATTCGTGCTCGGCATTTGGCCGTTCCGCCATGTCATATGGACGTAGTAGTATTGCTATATCACTAGTGATCTGTCGCTTGGCTAGATATACTCATCTGTATCGCAGGGCTACTTTCTTAGGCAAAAAAGCATTGCGCAGGACACCCTTCTAGTACATAATTGTTGCATGATGAGGTTTTCATGTTACAGCAATCACTTCTCAGTCGCCGTAGGCTAGTGTGCAGCACCTTTTGGAGTACAATTAGGACGTATGAGTAAGATTGGTCTTGCTACAAATAGAATTTGAAAACTAATTATATTTTAGTAGCAGCAATTTCTAGTCCCGCTCTAGGCCACCCTTACTGGCTTCGATCCATTGTTACTCACAAGGCTGTTTATTCAAGTGGGGAATAGCAACAATTGCCACGCACCTCGATCCTTCAGAACCACATGGAATGTTTCACCAGATTTAAGTGAGATAAACTATCAAGCGTCCTTGCTATTTCATTCATCGAAGGCCACCCTCGCCCTTTACCTTGTGGTGGCTGCTTTTTCTCGTGCATCATAACAGCTTGCATGCATTGATGTTTTATTCTTAATGTTGTGACCACTTTCCTTTCCTGCTTCATGACATTCTATCTTCCTCCGCCGACAAATAAGTTCGAATATTGTACAGCGACGACAGTTTATGATCCCATGCCACACCTCCCAATCGTTCAATGCGATGCCTCTATCACGGCCCAAAACATAAGAAAGCGAAAAAGAGAAACAGCTTTGGCAGATATTCCTCCAGCTCTATCAAACAGGTTTGTAATCTAGCCAATGAAGCGGCCAGTATCGCTGAATGCAACCAGAGGAAGTGGCTAACTCATATCATTGATTAATTAGGCTTGCCTCATCGGCCCTTCATGATACGAGCCCGCAATTCTGCTTAGACAATACAGCATGCTTAGGCGACAGCGCTGGGGTCTTCACGCGCCAGCGATGTCTCCACAGGAAACGACGAGTCTTCCAGCAGCCACCTGCTTACCATAAGCCACCGTTTACAGATGGTATCTCTCACATGCTACAGTCTGATTCGTCGCAAGACATTTGCATTTCTGGCACCAGCTCCCCGCCGGTGTCTCCTAAAACAATTCCGCCGACCCCATATCAGCAACCGCAAACACTATTCGCATCTGCGTCCTGTCTCCGCCCATGTCATATCTGCCATCGGAGACCGACCACTCGAGAGTATGTTGACGCCTATGCAGACTGTGATCTTTGTGGTGGGAGAAGCTGCTACATTTGTTTACGACATTGTGACTCTGTAGACTGCAGTGGGTTACTCAAGACCCCTACAAGCGGCTGTCAGGAAAGGCCGGACGATGACGAATGGCAGACAGATCGGGCACGAAAAGTTTGCTCTGCCTGTGCGGTCGAAGGTGTCACCGAATCGGGAAAAGAAGTAATAAGATGCCTTGAATGTGTACGAGGCCTCCAATCCCAATGGCAAGCTCTTCATCTAGACTAGGAGAGCTTCATGCGGCCTTGGGACAGACCCTGCATGGATAACGTGAGACAGTGGTCTGATATCCGTTGGCGGACTTTTTGAGGTTTTTCTCGAAAGACACTCTGTCCGAACCACTAATGTGTAATTATAGAAGAGAGAAATTTTGATACCCAACTTAGCAGACTAAGTAATAATGACTTATATCATGAGGCATCCCCATACTTCCTAGTACTTACAATGGCAATGTTTGATGGGGCAGATGTACACCGACGAAGCACACCAAAAGACAGGTTGCATGTCCTCTAGCCAACGCTGCACCTCATAGGGACACTACTAGTGATTGCCATGTCTATTCAATTCTCACACCCCACGAATCTTATTCCCGGGGACGTATAATACAATTGTTCATTATAGGTATACTGAGGCTGGTGCCTGCTTGCTTTCTTTCAATTAATAGATCATGGAAAAGACTCCAGTATATAATAGGGGTCGCTGTGGACAGTCACAAGTAAGATAATTGCCATTAACGGCCGAACCTCATCTGAGCGCCGGCGTAGTGCCAGAGGCCCCTGAGGAACCCGTGGTACTCAACAGCCTCATCAGAATTCGTTATCCCACTGTTCCTACCGCCAGTGCAGTACATTTCGGTGAGGCGAATATGCCAAGGCGGATATCCATCCAACTTCAAGAACGGGCCAAAAACAAGGAGAAGATCGGGCTCAGGCTTCACTAGGGAGGCATTACGGCTGAGGCCCATTCTTGTGCTGCCTTGATTGACAGGTGCTGCCGGTTGGGTTGGCTGAGTGGTAATCTCACTAATCTCTGCATCGACCAATTCCATAGTGATGTCCTCTGGAGACAATTTACCACTTTGGGACATCTCCGCCAGGGTCTTGGTCAAGTCAACAAACGTCTCCCTGCCATCAGTCGCAGACAGGAGAAGTACTGTGAGAGAACTGACATTGTGTCTGTCAGACGGCGGAACATCTTCCTGTGTATTATAGATAGGGTGGTGGGGAGCAAACAGCCGCAGTGTAGGTTGCTGCGCCGGAGACCCATAGTAGGATGACAACTTGCTCGTGATAGCTTGGTGAAGGACGGGGATGCAGGACTTCAAGATACCTATATAGACGCACAAGTTGTTAGCCCCAACCTTGCCTTCCTCTTTTTTGCTTTCTTATCGTATACGTAGAGGTCTTAGGGGCCTGAAGGCATCACTTACCGGTCTTCTCATAGACACTAAGGACAGGTATCCCAGAACTCACGCTCCAGGCTGAAAGTTCCGCCACTTCATCCATCAGAATTGCCAGGGCATCGTCTTCTTTGCGTAGTGATAAGATGACGCTCAGGTGTTCGGGTAAGCGCTTCAAGCCTTTCACGTCCTTTCGTATTAACTCTGGTGTTCGGTGGTGGTAATAGACGATGGCGAAGATTCGATCCACAACAGCATGGTAGCTCAGAATGAGACGAGAAAAAATTCCAAAGATGATGTGAACAACGGTGTATGTGAGTAGATGCAGCTGCGACTTGAAAAACGTCCGTATTGGTGTCTTTCGAGGAACCTTCTTGCGCCGCTGTGGTCTGCGTGGAAGATCAGACGGGTCTGGCAGATAGGGCCTTAACAAATTCTCGCGCTCAGCAGCATTGAGCTTCGTTCCTCGAGAGCGAATATCATCCCTAAACAGTTCTCTATCACGCTGCGTAACCATGTCTTAATATCTGTGAGCGCTAGCGCAGGGTTACTCTCAGATGTTTAAATATGGTTGAGGAGATGTAATTCGAATGGGTATTAGAAAGTAGTCCGGGAGTGCAAGCGGCGGTGGCAGTAGTAGTGGTGGGTCCTAAGGACCGGATTGGATTCGAGCTTGGGTAATCCCAAGTGCTCCTCCGGACAATATCGGTAACTGTGTACTAGATGGGGTGCGAACTACTTTATATTTGGACAACGTATGTAAAGGTAGGGATATCCATGCACATGACTTCTAAATAGGCGGAGCTAGTATCGATGCACCAGCCTACTCCGTAAGCAACCTAGATATATATCTAATCATGTGATATCAGTACCAGCACCCATCCTAGAATTGGTGGCTATTAGTTGATAAGAAGGACCGGGACCATGGTTGCTGTGTGAGAAAAATAGTACTTCTAGGTGCAGATGAATATATGTCTATCTACTAGATCCCCTGGGTTCATTTGAAGTATGTTCCTACCTTTCCTCGTTGGTAACACTGATAGTCATAGCAGAGTGCTTAATAGTCCTACTGTATTCCATTACTAGGGATAGGAAGTTACCAAAATTGTCAAATAATTAGAGGAAAAGCAGATATAAGGCATTCACAAATTGATGTTAGTACTGGTGAGGTGGCAATGCTTGTTCCTCGTTCAGTGGCTTTTGAAGCTATGCAGTTATGTAATCCGCTAGGCCAGAAACCCATCTATCCCGTCCTTCCGATAATGGACCACCTATCTAGTACTCCGTAGCTGGGCTGCCCCGTAATTCTCGTTGCTCTCCTCTCCGCATTCACGGCGCAATCAAGGGAATCGGTTGACGCTCACTGTGAAGTCCGGATTGCCTAACAATCCATGCTGATATCAATGCAGATAGACTCGGCTTTTAGTCATAAAGATGCCGGACGATGCGTCCTCGATTACCCCACTCAACGCTGCATCTCGATCAGTGTTTCCAACAGGTCCCAGCTTCACCCTTGAGGACTTCTCAAGTCGCGACTTCATTGTCAAGGAGTTTATCGAGGCGCTGTCGGACTCCGCCATTTCGAATCGTCGTTCTACAATCACGCCCACAACCGGAAACCAACCGTTTGACCCGAAGCCACTTATCAGGACTCTTGAGCACGCACAGCGGCGCCTCGGTGAAATCTCCGGCGACCTAGAGATCAGAGAAAATGAACTTTCTGCAGCAGTTCGGAGGGCTGAGGCACAGCATTCCCAGAATCTCAATACGCTGGGTAAGAAGCTAAAGCAGACCATAGAGTCTTTTCAGCAGCTTGACACCTCGCTCAATGGTGCCGGGCTATCAGGTGTAGAGCTTGCCGGAGGCACCGGAAATATGGCTGTCGAGACTGGAAAGAAGTTAGAGGAATTAGACCGCCAAAGACGCCGGGCGCTTGATGCCCGCTTTTTGCTCGAGTGTTGGGATGGTGTGAGCAACAGGGGCGAGCTAACGCTTCTAGAGAACCTCAGGCGTTCCGGAACTGGTGAGGCTAAGGTACGATCGGCACAGATCGCGCGGCAACTGCTTCGAATAAGTCAGAGACTCGATACCGAGAGCTGGAACGATTCGAGTGGAAGGACCGCTGGGCTCACCGGAAACGGAGCCATATCTGCAGACGACAACATAAATGGAAATGGGAATGGGACTAGACGGAACACTCGTGAGATCATTGAGAAGTTTTCTGAAACTTTGGAGAATGATTTGTTAAAGCAATTTGACGACTTCTACCGCAAGGCAAATTTTGAAGGCATGAAGGACTGCGCAACTGTACTTCAGGATTTCAACGGTGGTGCAAGCGTCATTGCTTTATTCGTCAACCAGCACCAATTCTTCATCGATCGAAGCCAGCTAGTTACAGAAGAAGTAGGAGGCGATCTAGAGACGTGGGAGATGCTCGCAGACCCCGATGCTGAACCTCTGAAAGTGGAACCTAGCCTTCAGTCTTTGATCGATGAAGTCAAGGTCGTAGTGCAAGAGGAATCAGCCATTATCCGGCGAGCCTTCCCGTACTATGAGCAGGTCCTCGGGAAGTTTTTGCAACGCGTGTTTCAGCAGTCTATTCAGCAAAGATTAGAAATGGTCTTGGAAAAAGCAAACAGCGTTTCATCACTAGCATTTCTACGATCCTTACAGAGCTCTCGAAGTTACATCAGTGCCCTTGTTGATGATCTGAAAAGCCATGGGCTGACTGAACACCCGGATCCAATCTCTTCACAAACGGCTTTGGTCCTTGACCAGCAACTAGAAGACTTGTTCGTACCTTATTTCGTTGGGTCGTCATATATAGAGAGGGAGAAGAGGACACTGGAAGAACTTTATACGTCCTTGCTTTTCAAGTTCACTACTTTTCATGCACGCAGAAAAAAGGCGGCAACAACTTTCATGGCATCCCTTTCCAAATCCGGTACTGAAATGCTTTCTTCGGCTCGTGACGCATATTTGAGTCGCCTGGAGTCTTCGGAATTTCCTCCAACCCAGAGAAGATTGCTACTCCAAGTGGCAGGATTGAGAGAGTCTAGCGACCTCTCAAAACCTACTGATATCAAACTGACCGAAGAAGACGGCATCCCAAGCATATCTTCTGCGAAGCGGATGCTTAAGTGGCTTGCCGAAGCAGTTGGCAGAGGCTTGGAGCTTAGCGTTAATAGTGAAACACCCAAGGATATGCTTGCACTATTGACTCTCCTTCTTTCAGCAATGGGAGAAGGGTTCATTGAAGTGTCTCTAGATGCCGCACTGGAAGCAGCAACATCACAAGAGTCTGGGAGAGCAGAGCCAGATTTTGCATATTTGCCAGCCATTCGAAATGCTATTGGTATTGCAAACTTGATGGTTATGTGCATAAATACTTTACTCATCCCTCTTGCGGCGGGTAGTATTACAATCCGGCGGGAGATGGAGAAGAAAACAAGCCTCATCACTATGCGCATAGAAGAGAAGATCAACATACTTGAGCAGAAGGTCATTGACAACACACTAACATGGGCTGGCAAACTCCTGTCTGGCCAAAAGAAGAACGATTTCCGACCCAAGGAGGGGGATAGTACGGCTTGGTTGGAAAAGCTACAAACACCTGTAAGCCATGAGGTCTACTTAACCCCTGGAAGGCCATGCTAATCTATCTTAGACCTGTGCTGCAATCTGTACATTCTTGACTCGTGTGCATAACGTGGTGAAGACATCCTTACCACCCAGTGGCTCCAATATTCGCCAGCTGCTGACAGAAATTGCCATTGGAACGCGCACTCTCCTGCTGGATCATTTCAAACGGTTCGTTGTCAATGGGCCTGGCGGGCTTATGGTTACCAAGGATATGACGCAATATACGGACCTTCTCAAGTCCTGGGACATTGAGGAACAGGTCAAAGGACCGAGCGGTACGCTGGACGTACTGCTGGAAGTGGGCAACCTCTTTGTTATCGGCTCTGAAGCTTTACGCGAAAGAATTCGTGGTGGTACTGGAAGTGGTACGGGTGGAAGCGCTGGAAATAATATTGGAAATAGCCCTGGGCGAAGCCTCGGGGGTTCTGGCCAGACGGAAACAGGCCTTAGCGTACAGGAGGTCAGGGCATATGTTTCCCGCAGAGAAGATTCCAATACAGCTGCGCTGCAGAGTGTTCTTAATATTCTGTGATAGGGAACAATGTGGACACAGCCAATGACTATGGATAATGAAGACTTGACCGTGTTAGACTCCGTACGGAGTATATCTCCAACCAAGGCTAATAATCTATGTAGTGTACCAATATTCTTTCCTTTCTTTCTCCGTCTCCTGTTGTTCCCCCAGCCCCTCTCTTTCTTTTCCGGCCTAAAAGGGAATTGAAAAGGGGGACGGGCATGCCCGGCGACTTACCCCTTTACTAGCCCGAAAGCTAGCCAGCTAGTGGCAGGATTGACAATCTACTTTAGTTGATGAACTAAATAATGCGATGAAGGAGGAGATAACTTATTTAGTAGAATAAATGGCGTCAAGCCTTTTATTCTCCAACCTATTGATCTTGTCCTTGTACAGCAATTAATTGATTCCCCCCCCGCCGGATAGACTCTTCGTGATAATTCCAGAAGCCTAAGCTTTGCTTCTCCGTAATCAGAGTTAAGTACAGATTCCTCCGGTATACATACACTACTTTTCCCATGAGCCCCACTTGGCGATTAGCAAAAGGTAGTCCATGTACCCGAAGTTACCCTGTAGATGGTGTTGCACATTACCAGGGTAAACCCGTTGAGCTGCTAAGGGATTCCTACTATTTTCGGCGCTATTCCGATACTATTGGAGACAATTTATACTGCCATCCTTGATAGTTAATTCAGTACTTCTACGGAGTAACAAGGCCCATCCGGTAGTACTCTTCCTTCGAAGTCCAGTAACCGTAGCACCGCCTTTTTCGCATTATTTCCTCTACAGAGAACCTGCTGTGTAAACTTGAACGTCTTTCCATTCCAGAAGATTCAGCTTACTTATATCAAATGCAACCCCTCGCTTGAGCTGAGGCGTGATGATGTTCGCGACCAGAAGCTTGACAAAGCGGCGGGCTTAGTGTAGGCTCATATGTAATAGTGTCTGCATTCTTTTGTTGTTGTTTTTCTATTTTCTATTTTCTTTTTATGGTTTATTCTTATTTCCGCTGCACGGTATAGGTCGCAATGACTCGAGGATACCCTCACTATTGACTTTAGCTTTCAGGGGCTTACCCTCTTTAGTTCGCTTGATAGATGCATTCAAGCCTAACCAACACTAGTTGCCCATAGAGGCTAGATTATAACTCTAAAGGAAACTCGGAGCACATGTGTACATGCATTCAATCCCATAGAGGTTCACGTGGGAGATGACACTCTTTCCAATCCGCCTCCTGTATCATAAAGCCTATCTTGTCGACATTCGGCCATTTCAGACGCCAAAGATCAGTCAGTCTCATATGATAAAGAAGCTGCAACATCCCCTTTGGAGTACAGTATTTATCTTTCACCGTTCCGTCTACGAGTAGTTCCACGCCGACATGGATAAACTCCCTGGTGATGTCTTGCGGTGGTTTGGTGAGGAGCATGACCTTGATCTTGCCCTCGACAAGGATCCCACCTACTCCGTCAACTCACCAATGAAGACGCCATACCGAAAACCGAAGAGACCTTGCATCAGAAGGACATTGTCTTTGAATTCTGCCACTCTTATACGACAACCATCGTTTGCTGCTTTGCACAAGAACCACCGACATTCTAGCCAGTCTCCCGTCACGTCGTCCTTCTTAACCAACCTTCTTACTCGGGAATCCAAATCCCGTCCTCTATCGAGCCAAGCGCAAGGAAATCAAGACCTCCCATCATCTTTCTGCAGCATTGATCCGGGTGCTCAACATTACCAGGATCCAGAAGCGCGCCTCAGACTACGACTCTACCTAGCATCCCCGCATAATTTCGACGAAGCCATCGAGTTCGGCTTTCCGACCCCTGCGGATGAGGGCACGACATCAGGGCTGCCCGGTGTGCTAAAGCAGAGCCCAAAGCCCCAGAGTAGTAGGAGAAAGGTATACCCAGCTGTGGCTAAGAATGCAAGCCTTTGCACAGAGACCAATGTTACCATATCAGACGCCGTACAGCCGCCTCGGCTCTTGGAGCATCCCATCTCAGACAAGCATATCTCACCGAGTGATGCGCAAAAATCTTGTTCAGCCGATAAGGGCATTGGCAAGCGGCTTGATCCGAACAATCGCGAAATGACACTGAAGATGACATTGACACGACCTGATCTTCGAACAAGCTCTTGGGAGGCCGATTCGCCGGTTACTCCGGTGTCTACCGAGTCATCTTCAGCACAAGGAGACCCACAATCTCGCAATGCTGATGAAAATATACGACACAAAATGAAAAATGTATGGTGCAAGCTTAGGGTATGGAAATAGGGCTGAATCAGCAGATGAAATGTATGTTATGAATGAGTATGCCATATCGTTACCCTTTCAATGGCTCATTTGTTGTAGACTTCCCTTTTCAATGTGCTCTATAATATGTTTTGTTTCATCCAGTTTGCTTGGTGAGCTACTGCTGCCTCCTTTCGCGAGTACCATTAGCATTGGCGTATGGCTATCCTTTCATATATATAGACTTAAGGCTTTAAAACATTGTTTGCTACGGCCCTTACACGGGTTACTATGATGCAAGGTACTGCTCGCCTATATCAACAAGCATAGTTTAAGATACTATTACTGTTGTGCCTGGCCGCCAATCTCTTCTCCACATTGGTT
>NW_020292088.1:0-20514 GCF_003184925.1 Aspergillus vadensis CBS 113365
CGAATGAAGATTATGAGACTGCGAGAAGACTCGCATCTGAGATAAAAAGTAAAATGCTTGAAGCGGCAGAGACTCCCGATGAGGTTATCGCTAGAAATAGAATAGAATGTAACTTAGAATTTGAACATATAATTCAATTATAATTAAGATTTAAAATTATATATAAAATTCTGATCTTCACAGAATTTATAAATTTTTATAAATAATTTATTAAAAATTATTTTTATATTATTTTTTCCCTCACAGAACTCACGTGTTAAAGAAAAAGAAAGAAAAGATAAAATTCTTTATAATAATAAAATTAAATTACTGATAATATATATTTCTAGATTAATTCTTGAGTTTGCTAGTTAATATATAAAAGATATTTAAAATGCTAGAAGAAACTTTTTAAATTATATTATTTTTATAATATTTTAATCTAGAACTATAAATTAAGCTTAAAATAAATTTATTAGATTTTATAATTGAAATAATTATATTATAATTATAAATAAAAAAATTTAATATCCTATTATATTCTTAAGAAAGATAACAGATGTGGAATATAAATATTTTATAAATAATTTAAAAACCTTTTATGCTATCATGGAAGTATTTGAATAATAATATTATTATTTAAAAAAATAAATTCCTGATTATAATCAATTTAACTATACTAATTTAAAGATTTATTCAAAAATTATATTTAAAAAGCTAAGCATCTAGTAGATTAAATAAATAAAACTATTTATAATATTTAATTTTATAATTAAATACTAGCCTAGGAAGAGAGATTTTATAAATAAATTTAATTAATATCTAGATCTTATTTGCTTATAGGAAAAGATAAAATAAAATTTACTATTATTTATTTTATAAATAAAATTATTAAAAGATCTGATAAATCTAGAGAAATAGATAAATTCTCTAGAGAAATATTAATAGACAAACAATTTAAATAATTATACAGAGAATTAAGTAAGAATTAAAATATATATTTATAAAAAAGAATATCTACAGGCATTAAAATATATTTATAAATAAAAAATACTAATAATAATATAAAAATTCTAGATTTTCTGGTACTATAAATTTATGCATATACAGTAATTAAATCTGAAATAATATATTTTGAGTTTTTATGAGATTTTATAATAAATCTGCTTTATAAAGCACATTTATATATAAAAAGTTAAATAATCTAATCTAGAAAATAAATAAAATAAATTTATTTAAGAGAAATAAGTATATAATAGTTCCAGCTAGCTCAATAATAAGATAAGAAATATTATAAATAAATTATAATATATTAAAAAGCAGCTATTACTAAAAAGAGTATATTTTAAAAAATATCCAGTATAATTATTAGTAGTATAATATATACATTAAGATAGAGAGATATATAAAAAAATATAATTTTTATTAAAAAATCAAAATTTATTATTATATATTATATAGTAAATTAAAATTATTACTATAATCCAGTAAGCCTGGAGAGATCATAATTATAAATTTTATTATAAATTTATTTCTAAGTAAATAACAAGAAAAGATCTATAATATAATTCTAATAATAATAAATATATATATATAATTTATATTTTATTTATTGTACTGGAAAGATATTACAGCTCTGTAACTTATAGAACTAATATATAAATATATTATATTTATTTTTAAAAATATAAAGAAGCTAGTGACTGACAAGAAAATTATTTTTATAAATAAAAATTAAATAATTTTATATTATTATATAAATATTTATAAAAAATTATTAACTATATATTACTCCCAAATAAATAAATAAATAAAATATTAAAATTAGATTTTCAAATATTACTTATAAGCCTATTTAAACTTCTTATAAAATAATTAAATCTAATAGCTTCTAATAGTCTAGATAACTTATAATAATATAATTTATAATATTATAAAAATTATATTTTACAAAGTATTAATAAACTTTATAATTTTAATTATAAATTAATATAAATCAGGAACTTCTCTAATAAAATACCTGTAATAAAAAAATAAGCAGGTGTTTTTAATAAAATTAAAAAAATATTTAAAATCTTACTAAATAAGATAAAAAAATAATAATAATATAATATAATGATAAATATAAAAAAAAACTTCCAAATTAAGCAGGAGATTATAATATAAATTAAAAATATTATAATTATTTATCTAAATATAAAGCTTAATTATTGATAAATTAGATTTTTTTAATAATTAATACCTGAGGATTGCAGTTATATAAATTATAATTATTATTAAGATATAAAAAGTTATATTTAATTTTTTATATTTTATTTTTAGAATTTTATTACTTTCAAATAGATGAGTTTCATCAACTACTATTAATATTAATAAATAGATACCAGGAATAGTTGGTAGAAAAGATTCTTATAAAGAAAATTAAAAAAGTTTAGAAAGAGTTTTTAATATAATAATAAAATTATAATTTTAAAAAAGATACCTAGAAACTTCCTATAAATATTTAAAATATATAATTTATTAAGATTGGTCATTTTAATTAATATAAAGAACAGTATTTAATTACTAGTAAAAGTAATATAAATAACTTATTACTATATATTTTTTATTATTATTCACGCTTTACAAAGGATATATTATGAGTGTATATATAATAAGTTATCATTCAATAATTAATTTATTATAAAAGAAAAATAAAAGAAAATATTAAAATATATTTATTTATCTACTTAATCACACACGAACACTAAACTAAGTAAAGTAATTAATATTATATAAATTAATCAATTTATACTTTTATATTATTTTTATATTATTATATATACCTGAATAAAGTATTCTAAATATAAATAAAAAATAATAATAATAAATTATATATTTTTATTATTCCTGCGGCCAGATTTCTGGAACTAGTAAATTATATATTAAGAAATTACCACTGCTATCTTAGATATAATTTAATATAAGATATTACCAGACTGCACCCAGCAGTAATAATAGAATTTTATAATAATAATTATAAAATAATAATACTTACCAGGGATTTATTATATAAATTAACTAAAATTTATATTTAATATATTTAATATAAGAGAATTACTTACTAGTATATAAGAATAATAACTAGCTGAGTATTAATTATATTTAATACAATTAATAAAAACTATGCAGTAAAGATTATTATTAAAATAAAATTCTATTAAAATAAAATACTAGTAATATTACTAGTATATAGGACAGCTGCAGTGTAGAAAAAATAATAATAATTATAATAATAATAATAATAAAGAAAGGTGCGGCGGGCGAGACAGATATAATAAAATTAATAATAATAATAAATTAATCATAATAATAATAATACAGATAGCAGCACAGGTACAGATAATATATAAAATATAAAAAAAATAAATTATTTTTATTAATTTTTTTTACTAAATTCTTAATAAATAGTTATATCCATGGCCATGTATTTTTAAAAGGAAAGAAAAAAATCAGTAACCTAATATAAAAATATATATAATATATAATTAAGCTGTATATAAACTTGTAATCTATATAATATAATTATTTTTTATATAAAATACAGAATATATATTTTTATTATATAAACCACTACCCACATAGAATAGTAAGAAAAACATGTTAAATAATTACTTTAATAAAATAATATAAAAAATATACAAGCAGGCTAATTTTATATAAAAAAATATAAATAATATAAAGAAATATCAGAAATTACTACTACTGAGTAAATAAGCCAGTATAATAATATATTATAAAATAATTTAAAAAAAGAACTCCTGATCTTATATAATTTATTATTATAAATTAAATATAATAAATAATAAAATTATTTGCAAGTAAGTTTTTGCTTACTAGAATATATAATTATAAAGTATTATTTATTATTTTATACTAGTTATTATAAATATATATATATAATGTTACTCCTATATATAAAGTCTCAGAGTAAGAAAGTATATTATATATTAATAATAAAAAAAATTATAATTAGAATATTTTAATTAATTAAATTCTTATAATTTTCTAATTTTCTAATTAAAAAATATATAAAGTTACATAGATTCTTTTATAACTGCAGGAATATAATCTCCGGAAGAAAAGAATAATTTTAAAATAGATTTATTAATTTATTATAATATAGTAGATCATGTGAATAATATATAATTATAAATTATATAGATTAGATAAAATTATATAATTTATTTTTATATTATATTTTGCTGGCTCTTCCAATACTGCAGGAGGCCAGTAATCAGTTTAAAACAGAATAATAATTAGTATATATATTTATAATTAAATTTATTATATCTTCTATATCACCTCTAATATATAACATACTCTAGCTATAGTTATATAACTAAATAAAAATTAAAAAGTATTTTTATATTAACTGATTTATAATTTTAAAGACTGAACTTCAAACTCTATATAAATATATTATAATTAAATTATAATAAAAATAAAACTATATTCTTATTAAAGTCTAGTAAGTATGAGAATCTAAAGATTATAATAATCAATTATATTTAAATGAAGCCTGTGTATTTATGAGGACTAATAAATCTAGAAAAAAAAATTTATTTTCTAGGGATTAAGCTGAAATATATATTTTCAAGAATTAATTTCTATTCAGTAAATTCTATCTTTTTTTATTATATTTTTATTAAATTTTTACTAATTTTTTTAATTTCTTTTTTTATTCTTTAGCTGGTTTTTTATTTATTTGCTGGTAAGTTCCGTGTTCTAATTATCTTCGCAAAAGTTATTATCAGTAATTCTTTGGATCTAGAAGATTATGTGACCTCTATATAATAATTATATAATAAGATATAGGATGACCGAGGTCTCACAGTAAATATATTTATTTTATTTATTTCTAAAAATATCATATATTATATCTTTATATAGACTACTAGAAATAAAATATAATTATTATTAAAGATAACTACTTCTTGCTATTAATTAATAAAATAATAAACTATTTTAATAAAATTAAAATCTTAATTAAAATTAATTTATATAATATCTACTATTATATCTAAATAAAAAAATAATAGATAAAAAACCACTTTTTATATGTGTTCTAATTATTATAGATATATTATTATATTATTTAATATGGTTGACATATTCATTATACTCTAGAATTATATAAATAATATATCTAATAATTTCCTTGATATCTGCTATATTATATATTTTAATAATAATCTTATATATCTATAAAATTATAAAAAATATATCAGATATATATATATATATATATATATAATATTAATTTATCTAAAAAATACCAGCTAGTAGCAAAGATTTCTATATATAAACATTATATTAAGAAATATATTATCTAAATTTGAAATAAGGCCACAGAAAAGCTTAATAAAAAAAGTAAGTTAATATAATTTATTATAACAAGAATTTAAAATATATAGATAATTCTAGTATTTACAGAATTTATATACTTTTATAAATAATTTATTAAAAATTATTTTTATTTAAATTTTCCCCTCACAGAGCTCACGCGCTAAAAGAAGATTAGGATTTTTTATAATATTATAATAAAATTATTAATAATTTATATGTTTCAGTTAATTTCCAAGCCTTCCAGCTAATGTAAAAAAATATTCAAAAGATTAATTTTTTTTAAAAATATATTATTACTTAATCTAGAACTGTAGACTGAGCTTAAAATAAATTTCTTATATAATTATAATTAATATATTATATTATAAATATAATTAAAAAATCTAGTACTTTATTGTATTTTTCTTAAAAGGTAACAGATATAAAGTATAAATAGTTTATAAATAATTAAGAATTATTACTTATTCTTATTTAAAAAAAGAAATCTTAATTAGAATAAAATCTAATTATACTAATCTTGGAATCTTTTTAAATCTTTTATATAAAAAACTAAATCTTAAATAATTTAAATAAAGCTATTTATAATATTTAATCTTATAATTAAATACTAGTTTAGAAGGTAGGATTCCTGTAAATTTATTTAATTAATATCTAAATCTTAATTTTTAATATTAAATAGATTTATTATTATCTATATTACAGATAATGCTATTAAAAGGTTTAGTAAATTTAGGAAAAAATAAATAAATTTTTTTAAAAAATATTAGTAGAAAATAGCTTAAATAATTATACAGAAAATAAAATAAATTTTAAAATCTAAGGTTATGAGATAGAGTACCTACAGATATTAAAATATATTAATAATAAAAAAAAACTTATAGTAATATAGAAATTCTAGATTTTTTAATGTTATAGATATATATATATATATATATAGTAATCAAATTTGAAATAATATATTCTAATCTAGAAAATAAATAAAATAAATAAATTCATTAAGAAAATATAAATATATAATAATCTTATCTAGCTTAGTAATAAGATTAAAAATATTATAAGTAAATTATAATATATTAAAAAATAGGTATTATTAAGAGTAGTTTATTTTAAAAAATATTTAATATAAATATTAGTAATATAATATCTTTACTAAAATATAAAAATATATAGAAACATATAATTCTCATTAAAAATTTTAAATTTATTAAAGTTGTTATTATAATTTAATAATTCTAATAAAATAATAATTATAAATATTGTTATAGACTTATATTTGAATAAATAACAAGGAAAGATCTATAATATAATCTAATAATAATAAATATATATATCTAAATTTATAATTTATTTATTATATTAAAATATATTATAGCTCGGTAATTTATAGAATAAATATATTTATTATATTTATTCTCAGAAATAAAAAGCTGCCAATAACTACTGATAGGAAAACTATTCTATAAATAAATATTAAAATAATTTTATATTATTATATAGATACTTCTAAAAAATTATTATTAATAATATATTATTTCTAAACAGATAAATAAATAAGATATTAAAATCAGATCTTTGAGTTTTACAAGCTTATTTACTTTTTTTAGAATAATTAATTTTAACAATTTCTAATAATCTAGGTAGTCTATAATAATATAATTTGTAATATTATAAAAATTATATATTATAAAATACTGATAAGCTTTATATCTTAATTATAAATTCATATAGACTAAGAATCTTTTTCTAATAAGATATCTATTATAAAAGAATAAATGAGTACTTTTATTAAAATTAGAAAACTATTTAAAGTTTATTATTAGGTAAGATAAAAGAAGTAATGGTAAAATAATATAATTATGAATATAAAAAACTCTTCCAGATAGAATAGAAGATTATAATATAAATTAAAAATTTTATAATTATTTATCTAAATATAAAGCTTAATTATTAATAAATTAGATTTTTCAATAATAAATACCTGAGAATTATAATTATATGAATTATAAATATTATGATTATTGAAAAAAATATAAAGATTTATATGTATATGTATATTCTTTTATCGTACCTCTAGAGTCACTATTATTTCTGAATGAATAAATTTTAATATTATTAATATTAATTAATGGACACCAGGAATAGCTGGTAAAAAAAATCTTTATATATAAAAATAAAAAAATAAAAATTTTTTAATATAATAGTTTAGTTATATCCCTGAAGAAAATATCTAGAAATCTTTATTTAAATATTTAAAAATATACAGTCTTATTAAGACTATTTATTTTAATTAGTATAAAAAAATAATATAAATAGTCTCCTGTTATGTACTTTACTAATAATTATATTTTAATAAAAAAATATATATATATAATACTAAGTATTATTTCATTATTTATTTATTTATAAAAAAATAAATAAAAAGATATTGGAATATATTTAATTACTCATTAAATCATATACAAATACTAAACTAAATAAAATAATTAATACTATATAAATTATCTAATTTATATTTCTATATTATTTATTATTATCAGGTCGCAGTCTATCATGATCTAAGAAAAATTAATATAATCTAATATTCTACTAGTTATCTCACTGCTTTCTTCAGATCATGTTAAACTATTTTTAATATATACTTAGCATAGTCTGAATTTCCTGATATCAAGAGATCTGAATTATAATAAATTCTTATAATATACTAGACTATAACTACATAGTAGGAAACCCGTTAAAAATAAATATAAGAAATAAAAAAATTATAAATACAAATATACTAATAAATATTATATTATTAAATGTTAGATATTATACTACTACTGGTAACAGGCGAGATATTAATATAAATTTAAACATATATTTTATATAAATATATAGAACTTATATCTAAAAGATATATATTTAATATATATAAAAATAAAATATTCTATAAGTCTCCTGTCTGGTATTATACAGATATGTATAAAATTTTAATATAATTTATTATATATTATATATGTTCTGTATATGTTAAGTTAAGAAAAAGTAAATTAATTAATAAAAGATTTTAAGAAAGAAAAGTTTAAATACAGTTTCTATTTTATAAATATATTTTTTATATATATAATATATATATTAATATTATTATAGTAAGATGCTGTATTTATAACTATAATTCTTTAAATAAATTTCTTTACATATAATTTACATATATACTAAATATATACAGCAATATAATTTTTTTATTCTAGTTTATTAATTAATTAATAAATTTTAATAATTCATATTATTTATATTACTTTCTGAATTACTTTTATTATTATGATTTATAATAAGAATTAGTTATATAATTATATTAATTGAAATTATATAAATATATAATACTTTATAAGCTGCTTTAATCTTCAGATAAATCAAATATTATTCTTGATTATACACAAGTAATTTATTTAATTCTATCAAAAAAACTACATATATTAAAATTCCTGACTATGATATATTTAATAATTCTAATTATAATTTATTAGTATTGGTTATATGTATCCAGATTCTTAAATAAAATATAGACTCTTGTTTATCTCAGTCTATAAAAAATTCTATATATTATATATAAAGATTAGCAGTTACACTTATAAAGTTTATTGAGGGATTTTGCCGGGAGCCATACAGATCTTAATAATAATTAAATATATAGATATATATATTCATTATTAATTGAAATCTTTATATATATATATAGATACATAGTATTTCTTGTTGAATTATATCTATATAAAAGAGTCTCTGACTTTTATTAAAAAACATTTTCAAAATCTTTATTACAGCTATTAATTTATAGCTTTTAAATTATAATCATAATATATTTTTATATATATTTATCCTGCAGTAGCAAGTTCATGACCTTATTAATTAAATATTAAATATTATAATATAGAATCTTTAGTTTTTTTAAGAATATATTTTCTTCTTAATTTCTATTATCTGTATTCTGGCTTGCTATAAATTAAATTGAAGAAAATAATCTATGAAATAAGTAATTAGTTCTAATATATTCCTATTATTCAAATTACTTCTTATATTATTTATTAAAATCTTAATAGATTTAATTTAGATATTTCTAGAGATTATTTGTTAGGGGCGATGTAGGAGACGTGATAAGTTTGATTATATATATAGATACTAGCTACTGTTCTGTTTTAAATTAATTACCGGTCTCCTGTAATATTAGAGAAGCTAGTAAGGTATAATATAAAAATAAATTATATAATCTTATTTAATTTATATGATCTGTGATTATATATTATTTATATAATCTTTTAGATTATAGTAAGCTAATAAATCTATTTTAATATTATTCTTTTCTTCTGGAAATTGCATTCCCGTAGTCATAGAGAAATTTATATAACTTTATATATTTTTTAATTAAAAAATCATCAAGTTATAGTAATCTGATTTATCAGAATATTATAATTATAATCTTTTTTATTATTAATATATAATATAATTTCTTACTCTGGAGCTTTATATGTAGATATAATATTATATATATATTTATAATAAATTAATATAAAATAATAAATATGATCTCACAGCCCTGTGCCCCAGTAAATAAGAATATATCTATAAATAATTTTATTATTTACTATATTTAATTTATAATGATAAAATATATAAAATTAAAAGTTTTTTTTATTTTTTTTCTATAAATCTTTTTTCTTTTTTTATAATATATTATTATACTAGCTTATTTATTTAATAATCGTAATTTCTAATTTTTTTTATATTATTTATCTTCTTTTACATAAAAATAGCTTGTTTATATATTTTTTATTATGTTATAAAAGTAGTTATCTAACATGTTTTTCTTGTTATTTTATATGGATGGTGATTTATATAATAATTTATATAATAAAAATATATATTTTATACTTTTTCCAAGAAAATAGCTGTATTATATAAACTATAAGATTATATATAACTTAATTATATATTATATATATTTTTATATTAGACTGCTGATTTCCTTTTTTTCTTTGAAAGTATATAGCTAGGAGTATGACTTTTTATTGTAAATTAATAAATAAAATAAATAAAGATAACTTATTCTTCCTGTATTTTATATACTATCTATATTTTTATCACTGCCTGTACTGCTGTTACTATAGTTAATTTTTTTTGATTATTATTGATTTTATTATATTTATCTTGCCTGCTGTACCTGTTTCTGTTATTATTATTATTATTATTATTTTTCTTTTCCTGTGTGCCGTGGTTATCTTATATATTGATAATATTACTAGTATTTTATTTTTACAGAATATTATTTTAATAATAATCTTTATTATATGATTCCTGTTATGTATATTATATATAATTAATATGCAGCCAGCTGTCATTCTTATATATCACTAAATATCTTTTTTATATCAAATATATTAGATATAATTTTAGATTAATTTTATATAATAAATTTCTAGTAAGTATTATTACTTAACAGCTATTATTATAGAAGTTTATTACTCTTACTGAATGTAGTTAGAAAATATTTTATATTAGATTATACTTGAGATAATATTAGCAGTTTTCTAGTATATAAATTACCAGTCCCGGGAATCTAGCTATAAAAATAAGAAGAATTTATAATTTATTATTATTATTATTATTTTTTATCTGTATTTGGAATGCTTTATTCAGGTATATATATTAATATAGAAGTAATATAAAAATATAAATTAAATAACTTATATAATACTAGTTACTTTGTTCAGTTTGGTATTTATATATAATAAAATATATAATTAAATATAATTTCATAATTTCTCTTATTTTTCTTATAATTAATTGATTATTAAATAAAGATTAACTATGTATATACTTATAATAAATTCTTTATAAAATATAAATAGTAGTAAAAAATATATGATAATAAATTATTTTTAATATTTTTATTAGTAATTAGATACTGCTTTTTATATTAGTTAAAATAGCCAATTTTAATTGTTAGGGGTCACTCCTTGATTCCAATTACATCACCTGTTGGACAAAGAATAGCTGGTGTTTAAACAGGAATCTCAGGGCCTCTAACTTTTTATATATGTTGGTTAATTAGCAGATAATAAATAATAAGACTGGATAACTGAGTTTATTAATAAAGATTTATTTTATAATATATTCTTCTTTAATATGTACTGGGTCGGGATACTGGTATACTTATATACTAGAAGACTTAGAACTTAGATTGTTATTTATTTTATTTTATTATAGTTTTATATTTTATTCCTATCTCTTTAATTTTTTATTTATATATTTATCATTATTACAGCCCTGGTCTTCCTATCCTTTATCTATAATTTTTTAAATATTATATTTTATTTATTTTTCCTACTCTGTATAAATACTTAGTTTTTATAAAAATTTCCTTTTTTTATATTTTTTTCTTCTTATATTTATTTAATATAGCTTTTATTATTATCTTAGATAAGATCTTATTCTTTAATAAGAATTCATTTTATATTAATCTTCTGGTTATATAATTAATCTAGATTTTATAGAAAAAGATTTTTTTTCTTTTTTCTTCTTTCTTTTTCTTTCTTATTAATAACTAAAGGTATTTTATATCCTGATCAGATACTAGACTAGTCTAGATTAAAGACTAATATATATAAGAATATAGACTTGCTAATATCTACATTTAATAAAAATAAGAAAAAGAATTTTTTATGTTTTATTTTATTTTCTTATTTCTCTATGGCTGACTGGTGTTTTAAAGTATATAGATTACATTATTTTGAATATTCTAGTCTATTTTATTATTTTTCTTACTTTATCTTATTTTATTTTTTATTATAACTATATTAGTCACAGATCTTTTTTCTTTTTTTCTTTTTTCTAGCATTATTTAACTTACTTTATTTATTTATTTTTTTCTATACTTACTGGTCTATTATTATCCTGTTTACTTATTATTTTTTACTTATTTTATATTATTTTGTGTCTGGTTTATTACTTGATCTTTTATACTGATATTACTATATCCGCTGCTTTATCTACTGGTATTTTTTAGATATTAAAAATACTAATTTCTTTATTAAATTAAGACTGATCTATGCAAGATAACTTAAATAACTTTATATAATTTCTATAATAATATTAGTTAATATATAATACTAAAAGAACCTGTGGTACTTCTGTTTCTATAATTTTTAATTATATTAAAGTTATTTATTATCTTTTTAAATAGATTGAAATGGGCCTTGCAGATAATAATATATATTTATTTTATTATAAAAATTTTTTTAGATTCAATAATAATATTATAAATTTGTAAATTATCCTAGATATATTAATAATAATATTAAGAATCTTTTAATTATTTTTTAAATAATAAATACTCCTGATTTTAAATATATTAGACTATACTAACTTCTAATTAAATAGATTTATAAAACAGTTTATTAAAGCTCTTCAGAATATTAATAATTAGTTATATAATTTTTTATTATTGTTTTTCTCATGGTTTTCTTAGATTAAAAATAAAATAATACTAGCATAACTTTATTATATTTTTTTAAATTATAATTTAATAAATATCTCTTTTAGCCCTGATAAAGATATGCTAATTTTAATTATAATTCTCTTAGAATTCTTTTATATATAAATTATAATAATATCTTAGAGAGTCTTAAGAGATTGGCTTTTAAATGTTTTATATATAATCTGTTTATTTAGTTTAATAATAGAATTTTGATTTTATTTTCTTGATTATTAAGTCTTTTTTAGAATAATTTTAATCAAATATTTTTTTTCTTTATTAATATAAATAGTTAGAAATTACTAATTATTTTTTTATTAAAATAAAAATTAATCTATAGCTGCTGGCTGTAGTAAATTTATATAAAATATATTATAAATTTTAATAAATATACTAAGTAAAATAAAATAGATTTTTAATATTTTAATAATTCAATATTTAATATTTTTTTAATCCAGCATCTTACTTAGCCAGTTGATATTTATATTTTCTAAAATTAACCAGATTATGTCTCTATTCTGGTATATTAAAATAAATATTTATAATTTATTTACTTATATTTTTATTTTATTTAAATATATACTAATAATATTCTAGTCTAAATATTAGTTTCTTTAATAATATAAATAATATATTTTTTAACTTATAGTAGATTCCAGTAAGTCTTATTATATAAATTAAATTAATTTTTAATAAAATTAGAAAAATAACTTATATTTATAATTTAAAGAGAATAGGAATATACTAGTTAATATTAATATTTAAATACTAATAATTAATTTAATAAATAAAAGAAGCTGGCTCCAGTTACTTTAATCATATTAAATATAAATTTAGAAATTAATCTTTATAATATTATTTATTTATTTTACAGTCCTGTTTATCTAGAGATAATATATTATAAATGATTATTATTTAATATTCATTAGTATATATAGCTGTTTCTAAGTCTAACTCATAAATTATATTCTATGGTTAGAAATAATTATCAGTAATATATTATATTATTATATATAATTATTTAAGACTGTTTATACTAGATCTATAATTATTATGATTTTTATAACTACCAGTACTATTTTCTTGTAAATAAATCAATAGCAATTAGAATATTAATATAATCTTTATTTTTTTTAAAATTTAAATAATAAAATCTATATTAATATCCTGCTACGGGTACTCAGGAACTAGAAATAATTTTAATTATTTATATTTTTTTATATTAGATTTCTATTTTTTATAAATATTAAAATTTTATATAAACTTTTAAATATATTATATTAAATTAAATTAAAAATATTTTTAGTTTATTATCAGATATATCTGTTCTTATTTTAGATATTTAATTAGAGAGGTGCTACTGCCACACCAGCCAGGCTTTCTCCACACCAGCCTTCGCTCATGTCACACCCTTTATCTATCTTAAAAGGAAAGGTTTCTTCTATCTAAAGTAGAGTCTTTTCTATATTTCTCACCGCCTGCTGTCTTAGATAATTTTATGCTTAAGGCATGATTCTAGTATCTCAAGCAGAGAAATAGCTTAATAAAAAAGACAGTATATTTCTGCCTGTAGTAAAAATCAAGCCTTACTTTTAATAGATAGAATCTTATTTTAAATGGAAGAAACCTTTCCTTTTATAGTAGGTAGAGGGTGTGGCATGAGCAAGGGCTGGTATAAAGAAAGCCTGGCTGGTGTGGTAGTAGCATCCCCCTTAAATTAATAAAGAATTATAGACTTTCTGTATTAATTTTATTTATAGAAATTTATAATCAGAGATTTATCTTTATTTTTTAAAGATGAGAATCTCTTATAAATTTATTATATATTTTAAAATAAAGATTTTTAATTCTAGACTAGACTGAAATTTTTATATTTTCTTCTTATTATTTATTTAATTTCCTAATATAGATTACTTTATTCTCTAGTCTTTTTCTATAATTATGAAATATTAACAAAAATAAAAGCTAGCTTCAAAAATTTAATTTAAATAATTTTATTATATTTATCTAATTAGAAAAATTAGAAAGTTTTTATTATAATTTATTTATTTTAATAACTAGACATGTTCTAGTTCTTTTAAAAAATATTAGTTTAATCATTTCCTATATTTTTTAAATTATTTTTTTAATATATAAAATATTCTAAACTCTTATAATTTCCAATTATTTTAAATTCAGAAATAAAATACAGCTTAATATTCTAAGTCTTTATATATTTAATAATAATTAATAATTTTTATTATAAATTTTATAATTATATTCTGCTGGTGCCACTTATTTTACAGAATGAATATATAAATATAATTTCTTTTTTTTATTATATTAAAACAGATATTTTTCAATTTATAATCTAAGAGATTAGTCTCTAGAACTGTTTATCTATTAGAATTAGAAAAAATAAATATTAATTTTATATAAAGTATTTTTATTAAACATAAAATTTTTTTAATATTCTTACTGAGTATCGTTGTTAATAAAATTATAGTTAAGTAATTTTAAAAGATTTAATATAAATCAATAATAAAGATTAATAATTCTGATAAATCTTTATATTCTCTGTATTATTTATTATAAAAGATTTTTATGTATAGATTATATAAATTTTTTTAAAATTTATATTTATTCTTTATTCTGCTTTAATAATAAATCTGAGATATTTAATTTTTTGATTTAAATTTCTATTTACTGATATTAAAACATAAATTTTTTTATAACTTAGTCAGGATCCTTCAGATATATTCTTAATATTATTAAGAAATTCTAATTAAGAAAACAAATATATTATTTAAATAAATAAAATAAAATTTATCTAGGTATTCTTATAAAAACTAGTTAATATATTTTTAAAAATACTGAAAATATCTATAAGTTTAAATAAGATAAATAATTACTTATAAAATTTATATAAAAAAGTATTATCTATTCTTATTCTTTAAATAAGTTATATTTTATCAAATAAAAATAACGGGTACTAATCTTTTTTAATAATAATATTTAATTCATAATAATTAATATAGAAATAAAGATCTTCTTTTAATTTCTAGATAAAAAGAATTAGAACTATAATTAATAAGCTATTTATTTAAATAAATTTTTTATTTAATGATTTAGTAAATTACTTCTATAATATAATATTTTTTCTAAATATATTACATAAAGATTTCTATAGAGACTAAAATGTTTTCTTATTTTTTGTAATTCGAGTAAATAAGTAATATCTGGTTTATAATGCGGGAGTAAAATATTTAAACTATTCTAAACAAATTTAAATAATTTGAAAATAAATTTAGTTTTAGTTTGATTTAAATTTTTCATTATAAGATTCCAGCCAGGGAAGGCCTAGAATAATATTATAATTTAAATTATAATTAAATATATATATATAAAATCTAGTCTCTGTATAAATACTAATATTTAAATATATTTAAATAATATAATTAATAGTCTCCTTTTCTTTAATTCCAGTTACTGAAACTAGAATAATAAAGATTAAGTTTAATTTATATTTTCTTATATATATTAGATTAATAATATTATATATAAGATATCCTGTATTACTTATAATAGAAATCCTAATTATTAATTGATAATATTCCTTAGAAATAGTAACTTAGAGTTTATATACTTTTTACATAAAATTATTTATTTAGAATAAATCTTTTTATTCAGAAATTTTTATTTATAATTTTTTATATAAATTATTCTTTTTTATTTTATTTTATTTATTATTTATAACTTTTTCATTAAGTCTTTTTATGATTAATAGAAGCTGCTTAGACTGAATATTAAAATATTAATTTTTAATAATAGTTTTTAATTATATATTCATATTTTTTTAAAATAAAGATAAAGACCTGTTTTTTTTATAAAGATTTTTTAATTAAAATTTATTTAGTGAAATAAGAATTATATTTTATTAATTTAAATTTTTTAATAAAATTACATATCTTTTCTTTTTATTATTTATTATTAAAATAGAATATTCTTGATTTATACTATTCTCTGTATTATTTATAGGGGTTATATAAGAACTGTAGATTTATATATATTATTAATAATTCCAGTATTTTTTTAATTATTATTTACTTTATATTAAAATTATATTATTAAAATTAGTTATAGTAATTTATCTAAGAAACTTTTCTCCAGACTAATGATATTCTGTAATAAAATATGATTAATTAAATTTTTTAATATTATAATTCTAAAAGTATTTTTTTACATTTTATTACTAGCCTGAGTTAGAATAATATTAAAGTTTTTTAAAAAATCTTTAAAATTTCTGCTATTTTATTAGAGAAAATATAATTTTTCCAAAATTCTTATTTTTTAATTTTTTTAATAGACTTTATTAAGTTTTTTTAATTATTTTTTTAGAAAAATGTGCGTTGTTTATATTTTAATATTATAATAGAATTTTTCTTTCTATATTATCTTTTAATTATCTGAATATATAAGTTACTCAGGATATATTATTAAAATATATAATTAAATTTATAAGAAATTTAGAATATAGATATATTTAAAATCTTAAATAATTTTATTTATTTTATATATTAAATAATTTAACGTCACAATATAGAAGACTTGGTTATAAGATTACATATTGAAAAATAATAATATTATAGAATATATTATTTTTAATTTATATATTGATAATATTCTATAACTTATTAATATATTAATTTAATTGTTTATATTTATTTTACTAGACTTGCTATTAATAATTTGATTATTTTATTATTTATTATTTTATTTTATTTTGTTTTATTTTTTATTAGTTATATAGTCAGACTCTGTTTTATAGATTATTTAAAAAAGCTATTTTTTTATTAGAGATTACTTCTTGGTTCTAAGAGTATATTATTTATTAAATAAGAAGAAATAGCTGGTATTTAAATAAGAGTCTCAGGATTTCTAAGATTTCGTGTGTTAGTTAATCAGCAGGCAGTAATGAGACTGGGTAGTTGAGCTTTCTAGTAGGGACCTATCTTATAATATTAATAGACTTTTATATTTTTAATAATTATAAGAAACTTTTAGATATCTTCCTCAGAGCTGTATTTTTATTATTATATTTAAAAAAGCCTTTAAATTTTTTAGTTTTATATATAAATATCTTAATATTGTTATTATAGTTATTACTGGTAATATAAATATAGAATAAATTAATTATATCAAATTACTAATATCATTTTAGATAATAAATATTATTCAAGTTTATAATCTCTGTCTGTAGCAGAGTTTATTAAAAAAGAATATTATAAAATTGAGAATTTCAAGATTAAGTAGATCTGCTGGATTCTTATATAAAATTAAATAAAATTTACTTTAAATATTTGTAAAAAAAAGAGTATCAGATCTTATTTAAACTTCTTTTTTATAATTGATTATTCATTATATATACTGTAGAATATTCAATGAAATAATAACATTAAAATCTATAAATAACTATTTTAATAGTTTACTTAAAAGCAAGACAGGGGGGTATAATATAAAGATAAATTTATAAAATTATATAAAATATTATATAGAAAATCTTTCTTATTTTTTATAAGCTATATAGAGTAGTTATATAAAAATTAAAAAATAAAACTTATATATATATTTAAAAATTTAAAATAGATATTTTTTATATTTAGCTGGTAATTAAAAATAAGATAAAAATTTAATTAATTATTTTAATAAGTCCTCTCTAATAAATTAGAATTAAAATGAATATTAAAATAATAAAATTTCTCCACAAGCTTAATCTTGATATTTTATAAAATCCATAATTAAATTTTATAATACAAAGATTTTGAATAATAAATATAAAAATATATCACACACTAGATAAATCAAATTTATAAATAAAAATTTAAATATATGTAATTCTTCTACTACTTAATATATTCATGTTTATATTAGAATTTAATAATTTTAAATAATAAGATTTCAGATAAGAATACAGATATTATCTATATATTTAATAAAAAAAGACCTGTTATTGCTATTAAGCAGATTAATTTTTTATAAAATAAATCTAATATAAAAGATCATATAAAGCTTTAATTAATATTGATTAAAATTAAATATTTTCTAGAAATACTCTCTAGTATAATAATAAATATAAATATATGATATTATTATAAGTTTTAGATATATTAACATTTAGAAAAATTATAATAAATTATTTATTTTATTAGATAATATAGATCTTCTCCAGAAAAAGTTATAATATTCAGTTATAAAAGTAATTTTATTATTGTTCTATATATCTCTATAATAAAAGTTTATACTATTTAATTAAATAGCTGAGATATATAATAATAATAATCTTTTAAATTTATATTATTTTCCTTACCTGACTTCTGTAAAATATTCAAAAATATATATAATAATATCTATAATCCAGATATAAACTAAATATTTTTAATAATACTTTTTTAATTTAAGATAATATTTACTATAAAATAATATATGAAATATTTTCCGGATCAAATATTTTATAAGATGTAATTTAATATAGAGCTCTATAGATTTCTCGTAAAGTAATTTATAATGTATATAATAATAATAAATAATAATATTTAATAATATTATTTAGATCAGTAGTACTAATTTCAGGAAAAATATTTTCTAAAATAATCTATTTTTTATGTTCTTCATTAGAGTATTACTTGATATATTACTAGAATCTTATAAATAAATATAAATATAAACTTTAGAAACTCTCTGGTATAAATTTATTTAGTTTATTTTTGAATAATTCATATAAATTTATCCTATTTTATAATCTGTTTATAATATATGATTTTTAAAATTTTAAATAATTATGTAGTTTACTATATATCAGATTATATAGAATCCTTCTTTATTCTTTCCTAAGTATATATATTTATTTTATTTCTGTTTTTAATTCATAATTATTTGATTTTATTATTCCAGTAAAGGTATTTTAATAAATCAGAGATTAAATAAGATTAATATTAGTTTATAATTAATATCTTATTATTAAATCTTGTAAATTTAATAATTAATTAGCTAGTTTATAGGCTATAGAATAATTTATGGGAAATTAATAATGATTTCATAATTATCTTTTAAAAGTAGTAATTTTAAATTAATTTTAATAATTAATTTAGGTAGTATTTCTGCTTCAAATCTTTAGCAGTTATATTCTATCATAATTTATATTAAAAAGTATAAATTAAAATTACTAATTACTAAGTATTTCTTATAAATACTTATAATATTACAAAATAATATTAATATTTCTTTCCATGATTCAGAATTATAATCATTATATATATAAATGAATTTAGCCTCTGTGAGACTTAGATTATGAAAAATCAAAATATTAAGAAAATTATATGATTATACAAAAGCAGCCCTGTAAAATTTATATATATATTATTTCTAATATATAATAATTCAGATATAGCTCCTGGATAGTTATTATAATGAAATTTTATATTTTTTATTATTGAAGAAATATATTATAACTAGAAAACTTTACTAGTGATTAATTCATAATATACTGAGTTATGATATAATTATTTATTATTATTATTATTATTATTATTATTATTATTATTATTATTATTATTATTATTATTATTATTATTATTATTATTATTATTATTATTATTATT
>NW_020292089.1:0-17966 GCF_003184925.1 Aspergillus vadensis CBS 113365
TTTTCTCTTACTATTTTTAATGCTGTATGGGCTTCAGATAATATTAGATTTTTTATTAATAATAAATCTTTTATTATATTTATTATGTTTGCTTAGACATGGCAAGGCTCGTGTGATAGAATAACCTAGCTATCGGGATAAAAGTCATCGGGATGACGTATTATAGTGGTTGTGAGAGTCGTGAGGTCATCGATAGTGGTTCCATACCTCTCCGGCACCTATAAGGTACCGATTCCTCTGTAATGAGCTACTGATCCCTCAAGGATCAGTCTATTTCGTGGATATAGGCTACCTTTGTCATTATCAGACGAATATATGGTGTTTAGTGGTTGATTCCTTACCTAGTCGACAGGCTTTCTACCCTGACAAGTAGATCCTATCACAGCTCGCCCGGAAGGCTCAGGATCGCCCGGCTTGGCTCGTGCCAAGACAACCCTGAGCCTGATTATATAAGGCTCACAAGCAGGTTTTTAAGTTTTTAAAACTTATTTACTAAGATTTAAGCTTTTTATTAAATTAAGTAAGTCTTTTATAATTAAGTTTTATATTAGAAAAAAGCTCAACAGGCTTACTAAAATTAAAATTATATATAATATTATTATAATTTTTATAGTATTTAAAATATATTTTTTGACTTAAGTTAAAATATATTTTTTAAATTAATATATAATAATATTTTCTTATATAAATTAAATTATATTTTCTAATTAAGTTTAATTACTTTTCTCTAAATCAAGATATTAGAAAGTTTTCTAACTTAATATAAAAAAATTCTAGTTTTATTTTATATATTAAATTCTAAACTATTCGCGGTAATTCATCTAATAGTTATAATTATAAAGTCAGTATCGAGCTGGTATTTATAAAATTTATAAGAATATAAAAAATTTTTATAAAGAAGATATAAAAATTAAATTTAATTTATTATTAATAATTTATATATTTTTATTATTATTATTATTATTATTATTACCAAGAATATCATCAGGATTAATATTATTATAAAATTTATTAATATTATTTATTTTATAATCAGAAAATTTAAGATTTTTATTCTCTACAGCTGGTATCTCTATATATATAATATTAATTAAAAAATCAGTTAAACTTATATTATTTAAAATATATTTAAATTTATCTTACAATTAAAATCTTTTCTTATATATTTAAAAAATTAATATTTTAATAATACCTGGAAAGAAATAATCCTGATAATAATAATATATATTTTAAATAGAATTAAAAAGTTATTTAATATTAATTTTATTAATAAAAACTACAAGAAAATCCTGTACTATATAATTAAAAATAAAAAATTCATTCTAATTTATTTTTTAATATTAAAGAATATTTTCAGTCTGAATTAATTTTTTTAGTAAATATTATATAATTTCAGGAATAGAATCTTTAATTATAATTTTTTTAATACATAATCAAGATCTTCATAAAATTATTATTTTTATTAAATATATTTTTTTTAATATTATTAAGTATTTTTAAAATAATTAAAAAAATTATATATTTTAAATATTTTATAAATTTTTAGTCCTTTGACTTTAGATAAAACAAGTATAAATATATAAAATAAATATAAAAAATTAAAAAATATAATAATAATTATTATTTTTTTTATTATTTTTTTTTCTCTGTATCTTACCAGCTGCATGGGGAGATGAGATAATGAAGTATACTAGAAAAATAGATAATATATAATATTATAAAAAGTATTATTACCTGCTCTATTATTTATTCTTTACAGAAGTCGCGGAGATTTAAAAATAATTATTATAATATAAGCTCAGTAGCCCCACGGAAAGATAAATTAATAAAGTATATTAAATAAAAAGAGGTTTTTAATATTATAAAAATATTATTATCTATTCTATTATCTATTTCATGCAGAAATCGCGGAAGTTTAAATATAATAATAAATTTTTTTTATAATCTTTTCTTCTTTCTACCTCACCAGCCGCATGGAGGGGCGAGAGGATAAGATATACTAAAAAAAATAATATTATAAATAAATATAATATTTATTTATTTTTTAAGTCCTGTTGGACCATCCGTTTCGTGTAAAAATCATAGAGATTTAAAGATAATTATTAAAATATAAATTCAGCAGCCCCGTAAAGAGATAAGTTAATAAAATATATTAAAAAGATAAATAACTTTAAATATTATAAGAATACTGTTACCTGCTCTATTATCTGTTCTCTGAGAAAAAATTCTAGTAATATAAAAATATTACTACCTGCTCTATTATCTATTTTCTGAGGAGGAATTTAAATACTGTAAGAATATTATTATTTATTTTATTATTAATATTCTGCAGGAATTACAAAAGTTTAAATATAAGAATAAAATTATTTTTTTTTATTTTTTTTATAATTTCTCTCCCTTCTATCTCACCAGCCGTACGGAGGGGCGAGAGAATAAGATATACTAAAAATAATAATATTATAAATAAATATAATATATATTTATTTTCTAAGTTCTATTCGACCATCCGTTTCCTGCAGAAATTATAAAGATTTAAAAACAATTATTAGAATGTAAGCTCAGTAGTCTCGTAAAAAAATAAATTAATAAAATATACCAAGCAGCTGGAAGATCTCTAAATATAAAGATTTCTAATATTAGAAAAATATTATTATCTACTTTACTATTAATATCCTGCAGAAATTATGGAAGTTTTAATATAATAATAAAATTAATTTATATATATATTTTTTTTATAATCTTTTTTCCTTCTACCTCACCAGCCGTACGGAGGGGTGAGAGAACAAGATATATTAAAAAAAGATAATATTATAAATAAATATAATATTTATTTATTTTTTAATTCTTATTTTACTATCCGTTCCCTGCAATAATTATAGAAGTAAGAAAAGGATTTTTATTACTATAAATATATTATTATTTATTTTATTATTTATTAACTCAGTGGGATTGTAGAGATTAAAATATAATAATAAAATTATTTTTCTTTTTATAATTTCTTTTTCTATCTATCTCACCAGCTACACAGAGGGGCGAGAGAACAAGATATACTAGAAAAAATAATATTATAAATAAATATAATATTAATTTATTTATTAATTTTTATTATATCTCTTACAGAAATAATACTATCTATATATAATAATTTTAATAAAATTATTAATTATAATACTGTTTTCTTTTATTATCTGCTGGCTCGGCGGGATCGCGCAGGTCTAAATATATTAATATAATATTATTTTTTTAATTATTTTATCTTACTTTAATATTATTATTATTTTTATTATTTATTATTTAATACATAACCTCTGCTTTCTTATAAGTAACTGTAAATATATATATATATATTATTATATATTAATATTCTTATAGAAAAAAATACATCTTGAAAATATATAATCTAGATAAAGTAAATAAAACTAAATATTAAGATAATTATTAAAATAAATATAATTATATATTAGATACTCAGACTGCTTATAAATAATCTCTTATTTTATTTTATTAAAGTATTTAGATAGTTACTAATATAATTTATTTTTTTATTATAATTTATATTTTTATTTATTTATTTTGCTTACTTTTTATTTATTTTATTATTTTACTAGTAATATCGCGTCTTAATATTAGATAAGAAGTATATATAATTTGAGTTTTTTAGATTATAAAATATATAGAATTCTTAGAATTTATTATAAAAAATTAATATATTACTTTATATAACGCTTATTGGGGTAACACTTATTATTATAATATTTATTTTTATAATACTTAATAGACTTAATTAAGCTTAAAGTCTGTAGAAAAGAATATTAATCTGATTTAAATTTCCATTACATGCGCTAATTATATTTAAAAGGAAATACTGCTATCTTCAAATACTTATAACTCCACAGAACAATTAATTAAAGAAATAAAAATTATATTATTATAATCTCTGTAAAGAGCTCTATCGAATAATACTACTTATAAACCTATTGGACATCATTTGGCTGTTGTCCCGTTGTAAAGATTTCCCTACTAGAAATAATATTATTTATAGACTTATCAGATATCATTTAGCTGTTATCCTGTTGTGAAGATTTCTCTACTAGAAATACTGTACTTTTCTTATAATAATACAAGATGTCTCTGATACTTCATATTCCATCTTTTCTTTCCTTGTAGAACTAAAGTTGGACTGAAATACTGGATGATTTGCGTTTTTAAGGGACTGATGCCTCATTAATAAGTAAGAGCACTGAGGTTTAATAAGTGCTTTTCAATATTAACATACATTTTCTAGAGCAGCTTCAGATAAACAAGATTCAACGTGATCATTAATACTTATTTTATATTAATGATCTTAGCAATTTGGTCCACAGCCCACACTGATACAACAACTCTGGGTACTATAGTACATATTTCCCGGACATATTACCATATTAGAACCCTTGCAGAGAAATCCAGGTCCCCCTTGACAGACCGGAGTACTAGAACAAATAGAATAGTCACCAGGACAAGACTCTTCAGTACTATACTTGCGCGTCCATGGGTTACAATTTGAATAAAAGCAATGAGGTCCAGAGCACCAGCCATTGCAACAGTCTTGGACATTCTGTGGGGTGTTCTCCATAAACTCTTGATATTCTGTGACAGCTTGATTTTGTTGGTTATTTGGCATTGCTTGCACTGAGGCTAGGAGCAATAACCAATTTCTGGCAGTCTGATAAATTGCCATATCTCATTGATTTAACTCGCGATCTGATGTGATTTGAACAGTAATTCTGCTTCTGCGTATCAGCAGGAATCCACTATGTGAAAGAGGGATTGAGATGATATAGTACTTACTTCGCCAATTGTATTACCTTACAAAAGATTCTTGTGAAGCTGACTTTCCATAGTATTGTCCTTAGATCTTTGAGACCATGCCAGTGACTAACCTCTGGTATCAGTTCACAGGTCGTGTATCTCAGGTCATTATACTGATCTTTTAGTATTGTTCCCGAGTAGTTACCGCCTTATATATAGAAGAGATCAGAATTTCTGGTCTGAAATCTATATTGTCATCATGTCGCAATCAGACTTAGTGTAAGTAGAAGTTCTGGACCCTTGGCTATGGGTGTTTTGTAATGATTTCATCCATCCCTCTAATTTGTCTTGGCTTATGACATCCTGAAGTCTGTGCCAAATCTGGAAATGGGGCTAGAATACTCCTGCCATCGCTGGTGATTTTCAGTGGTAGATAGATGCGCCTATACAGGACTTCATGTATCTTTAAGGCCCTATAGGGGAGTTCGGTGTGCACCAGTACCATAGCCGTCAGTGACTAAACTTCGAGAAAAGCGGGGGCGGGTGGATGAGAAGCCATAATGCTGTCAATAAAAAGTTCTAGATCTATCATAGGCTATAGCATACTTGCTGCGAGTGACCGCAAACGGTGATTTTCAATAGAGATATACGGAATGACAGGTCACACGGCCATTCAAAATATTAAAGTTCACAATCTAGTCAAGTCCACAGCCAATCTACTGCGATTAAGGCTTCGTGGTTCACTGAGATAAACTTCTGTCAACCGCGTCTAGCAACCAGGGAACAAAACAATTCAGTAGATCGTATTAGCTTCTAACACAACGCGGTTCCAAGGCCTGTGACAGAACTTGAAGTCAACAAGGGATTTCTGATGTTGTTAGGCGTTCATAGGAAGAAGCAGCCAGACACTTGCCGATAACCTGTTGCATGCAGCAAATAATACAACTTAGAAAAGGAAGGCGAAGGATTCTTCAAACTAGACTGGGTGGGATTGCTTGGGTTGGGACATTAGGGACCAAATAATAGAGCGAAGATAGCTCCTCCTCTGAAGAAGTCAACGAACCATGTATAGTCAATTCAATTAATTCATATCAACAATTATTGGATTCAATCACGGTTTGGCGCAATGTTGTAATGGCTTTTTCAGCTGCCTAGTTCTTAGGTACTAGATATATATTATGAGAATTGGTTAGTACTAATGTGGAGTAGCTATAATAGTATCAGAGGAAATACGAGCATGTCACCAGTAAGATATCTCTTGTTTCTATTAAATCCCACTGGCCTCCTGGTTAGCCATATACCGTGATTACTACCATACCGTAGGTCAGGTAGGTAGAGGGCTAATTATGGTTATTGACATCAACAAATTGAGGGGTTCTAGTTTATATCCAGTATAAAGCTTGCAACCTACTTCTGCACGAAGGGGTAGTTCACATGTCAGCTTTTGAAAGTCATTATATTAAGAATCCTGGCATAGACAGGAAGCCAGCCCTGCTATATATAAAAAGTTTAGTATAATTCTATAGAGACAAGTCTAAGTCAAAGAAGATATTAAAACCTGACCATTAAGTTCTGCTTAAAGTTGCCTTAGTATCTGTGTTGTTGACACTGCAGAAAATAATATTTATTCTGGGTACCTTGAATTTGAGGACTTGAGACTGTCAGACTAGAAAATACCAAGTTTTTTTAAAAATATAGAATCTTACAATGGCATTGATTAATTATTGGGATGTTATATCTGTCTAATCAATTGCCCTAGTGGCTAGAAAATCCGAAACTTAGAAAGCAGACTGGGAAAAGATGACTAGCATTTTGCTAGCATAAGTTAGTTAGATAATAAAGTAGATGCGTATTGATGATCAATGTAGGGAGCAGGAGTAAATGAATAACACAAGTATCAGAAGAGAATAGTGTTGGATTGGACCGTTTTGTTGGGGCGGGTTGTTGGGTCTATGAACTAGCCCCAACCTGACCCAATCCAGCGACTGTATTCAGGTCGGGCGGCTTGTTGGGTTTGGAATCCTTGCTCAGACCCGACCCAATCCAACATTAGAAGAGAAAACTTCATTGATACTACTGCTATCCGCTGCTATAATGATAGTAATTCCTGCTTGAAATGCAACTTTAATAGTGGAGTCTAGAAAATAGCTAATTTCTTCTACCGGAGATCAGAGGTGTCAATCACCTAACCTCACCTTACCATGAGATCTACGAATATCCGTCTACTACAGGTGAAAATCATGAAACCAAAGGCAGGAACGGAGGCCCTCCCTAATATCTAACGGACCCAAAACCTCCATGTACTATTGATCCCAGACCCACCACAGCGCGTGGCGACTTTATCAACCAACATATACTGATGAGTCAGTACCATTCCGTAGCCTCCTCTACATAGATAAGAGGACCTAACGTCGTCACATCATCAAGTTTCCTGTAACCATGCTGGTGTTGTTCTGGTCATGCCTAAAAGGCTAAGTGGAACATGACATCTATGTATATGTAGTGTTGAGCAATCCGAGATAATGGTGACCACCAAAGTCATGGAGTTCAAGGGAGCAAATGTCGCAGTTCGGTAACGAGTTACCACATCAGGAAATGTACAGAGTATTCGCGGATCCGAACTGCCCAAGTTTATCAATTCCGAGCCTAGATGGGCCCCCATCAACTGAATAGTGACGTACAGTTCGTTTATAAACACTGGTGCTGGTTCGTATTTTTCACGCCATATCAGTCTTGGGCCAAACAAAGGACCTTGAAAGTATCACCAATTACCGCAAACGGATGGCCTTAAATACGTGAGAACAAGGATTCGGAGAAAAGGTAAACTTGTGGCCCAAGGAGAAATCGATATCTGGACTCGGAACAGTTGACGAGATAGCCCAGAATGGCGCTCTTCCTTTGTTTCCTACTTTCTTTGTTGTTTCTGCCGAAGCGTAGAACTAGTTCTTATGATCACCTTCAGGGTCTAACTGCGTCCCACGCACTACGGCTCAAGAATCATAGATTGAAACCTGATTATCTATCGGCATACGACTAACGCAGTCAGTTAGTGGTGATACTATACGCTTAGCTGATCCTACCCTCTTCCGCAAGCCATAGACTATGGGACTTCCACCGGGCCTAGGGTGTAGTTATAGTCTAAATCCTGATTGGCTGGCTAGAATACAACCTGGCATTTGCATCCGATTGCATCCAGGATGGAACACTACAACCGGGCATTTGAACAGTACCGCATGCAAATAGAGCGAGTCTAGACAATATAGATGTACTTGTGTTGTCTTGAACTCTGGGACTTCGGAACGTTACAGAGCCTGAAGTCTATTACGCAGGATGCATCCTTGAACCACAGGATGTGAAGAAAACCTTCTGCAAAACTGTAAGCATGTTCGGTACGGCTGATGGAACATAAAACTATAGAATTCCTTTATTACTCTACATCACAATGTAATCACCAGACTGTTCCAATACGGGCATGACACAATGCTCGAGTTATCCCAGTGTTCTGATGTCTCATACACACGGCGCGCCTGAATAATTTTAGTTTTAGCTTTTACCACAGCTCGCAGAGAGTTTCCATGACATCATTTCCATTCACATACTAGACAATGTCACTCATGTGACAATCCTAATCTAGATCAGTGGTGTGTATAAATGTCACCAGCTTCCTGCTCAAAAAGATTAAATCTATGTCCAATTTAGAAGAACCACAACCTACATCCCAAACCAACCAAGGCACTTGCAAGCCCACTCACATCTACATATCTTCCACCCCTTTAATTATTCAATCAGCCATATACCATGGCTACTAGTGACACTGTCCCTGGGTCTTGGGTTGTACTTCTTAAACCGTATGTGTCGGAAGACGGATTGGCTTCTGTCACTGAAACTGTGCAAACTATGACCCAAGATCCTAGCAAACCATTCTATGTTGAGGTTAAACAAAAGTTCAACCTGCCTGAGTGCCGTGGCTTCTCAGGCGAATTCGACCTGGACACAAAGGAGGGCATTGAAAAAATGGACACGGTTTGTAGTGTATTACATTGTGATTATATGTTACTGTCACTAAGTGCGCTCTGCAGGTTATTTCTGTTGAGCCTGTTCGTCTCCTCAAACATTGCAACAGGATAATACAACGCCCTAGTCCTTGGGGACTGGAGCGCATTTCTCAGCCTAGAAAGGTTCAGCCAAATGAGCCGTACCGTTATGTTTACAATGATGAGGCTGCAGGCCAAAATACAGTTGCCTATATCATCGATACTGGCATTAATCAAGAACATGTTGATTTTGAAAACCGAGCCTCCCGAGGGCCCAAGTTCGTCACTTCCAACCCCCCGGCGAGTGATGACGACGTTATGGGGCATGGTACTCATGTTGCTGGCACCGTTGGCGGCAAGGAGTATGGTGTAGCTAAGAAGACAGAGATAATTTCAATCAAAGTCTTCTCCGATATCACAGAAAGGGCCCGAAACGACGATATTATAAAAGCACTGGAATGGGTTTCTTCTGATGCCCAGGTCCGCGGTAAGACAGGTGTTGTCAACATGAGCCTCGGGGGACCTGGCACAAATCCATCTCTCAATGCTGCAGTGGCTGCGACCGTGAGGAGTGGAGTTCCGGTTTGTGTTGCAGCGGGGAATGATATGGCAAGTTTCCCCAGCACTCACCTTGAACATTTACAACTAACCAAACTTCCTATCAAAAGGCGCCAGCTGACAACTTTTGCCCTGCATCTGAGCCCCTTGCAATTACCGTGGGCTCCATGGATAAAACAGACGAGATTTCAGATTTCTCGAATTATGGCAGACGTATGTTCTTCATTTCATCTGTAAGAAATAAAGCATAAAAGCTAACCTAACGTAGTTGTAGATGCATTCGGTCCTGGAACAGACATTACCTCAGCTTGGATAGGCAGCACTACTGCCAAAGAAACCATAAGTGGCACATCCATGGGTAAGTAGTCTTGTGTTATTATATACATTTTCCTAATACATTCGTTTCAGCAACTCCTCACGTAACTGGGCTTGCATGTTCATTGCTTAGTGATGCGACACTAAAGGAGCAAACGCCTTATGGGGTTATCTCAGAATTGAACGTTCGGGCAGATAAGAACAAGCTCCTTGGGCTAGACAGGCTCACCAGTAATATCATTGCGCAGGTTTAAACACACGAGGAGAATGCAGCATTAAGGGCCTTTCTATTATTCTATTTCGGCATAGTCGAATATCATTCTTTTTAGGAGGGATCAAGGGGCTCAAAGGAGCTTTGTCTTAAAGTGTGGAGCGGTATTACAGCTAGCAACCAATTAGCCACACAGAAGACCGATTTTTTTTTTGTATGTATTTATGTTTGAGTTCACAACTCTGGTGTTGCAACCACCGAGTGGTAGCATATTCAATGCCTGGACAGTAGGGTATTTCAACATGCCCTTGATGGAAGACTTGCTATTGAGTAATATGCTAATCAATCTTTTTATACTGATATTAGTTTCCATTAGTGTCATTTATGCTAAATTCGTTACTATTTCCTACAGTTTTAGCAGTTGCAGATACTTTTCTTTTCGTCTCTAGCCTATTTATTTCTAGATTAACTGTTCAGTGTATCTGTTCAGTGTATCCTAGACATGGCAGGGCTCGCCTGAAAGACCCGGGTGTGGTAGAATAACCCAGCTATCAAGGTCAAGGCCATCGGGATGACATATTATAGTAGTTATAAGAGTCATGAGGTCATCGATAGTGATTCTACATCTTTCTAATATTTATAAAAAGATGCTGATTCCTCTGTACTAAGCTACTGATCTCTCAAGAATCAGTCTATCTCGTGGATACAGGCTACCTTTGTCATTATTATACAAATATATGGTGTTTAGTGGCTGATTCTCTACCTAGTCGACAGGCTTTCTACCCTGACAAGTAGATCCTATCACACCGGGATCGCCCGGCTCAGCTCGTGCCAAGACGATTTTATTAGAGATAATCATGGTAATGGTAACTACCCCAACCATGCTGAATCTATTTAATTGCAGTATATAGAATAGAGCCAAATTTCTAGATTTCCAATCTGCTTTCTCTATATTTTCATCTAATTTTCATGATTTTTGTTACAGACCCCTGCTAGTTAACCTATTAGCAAAGGCGGACTCGCCAGGCAGAAAGTACTGATAAGAACAGCACTCAGACAAAACCAAAGTATTATTTAATATGATTTCAAATTATTATTATGATGTCCAGAACAGTTATATATTATATTATTATTTATTTTATTATCTATTTCTTATAAAAATTACAGAGATTTAAAAAAATTATTAAAATATAAGCTTAGTAGCTTTATAAAAAATAAGCTGAAAAAATATTATAAAATTTTATTATCTGTTTAACTATCTATTCCCTGCAGGAATTATAAAACTTTAATTATAATAATAAAATTATATTTTTTTTTCTTTTTTTTATAATTTCTTTCTCTTTTTATCTTACTAGCTGTATAGAGAGACAAGAAAATAAGATATATTATTGATATATTAAAAAGAACAGTATTATAAAAAAATATAATATTTACTCATTTTCTAATCTTTATTTAATTATTTATTTTCTATGAAAATTATTAAGATTAAAAGATAATTATTATAATATAAGTTTATCAGTCTTACAGAGAGATAAGTTAACAAAGTATACTAAGAAAATAAAGAACTTATAGTATTATAGAAATACTGTTATCTATTCAATTATCTATTCTTTACAGGAACTATAGAAATTTAAAAATAATTATGAAAATACAAGCTTAATATTCTTATAAACAAATAAATTAATAAAGTATATTAAGCAAATAAAAGACTTCCAGTATCATAAAAATATTATTATTTAATTATCTATTCTCTACAGAAATTACAGAGATAGGAAAAAGACTTTTAATATTAGAAAAATACTATTACTTACTTAATTATCTATATTTGATAGAAATTATAGAGATTTAAAGATAATTATTATAATATAAGCTCACTCGTCCTACAGAGAAATGAATTAATAAAATATATTAAATAGATAAGAATCTCTAAATATAAAAGTTTCTAATATTATCAGAATACTACTACCTGCTTAATTATCCATTTTCTACAGAAATTATAAGATTAAGAAAAGGATTGCTAGTATTACAGAAATATTATTATCTATTTAATAATCTATTTCTTTGAAAATTATAAAAATAAAAGAAAAGCTTCCAGTATTATAGAAATATTATTACCTGTTTAATTATTTATTGTCTACAGGAATTATAGAAATAAAAAAGTTTTTTGATATTATAGAAGTACTGCTACCTACTTTACTATTTATTTTCTATAGAAATTACAGAAATTTATTGATAATCATCAAAATATAAGATTACTAGTTCTATAAAAAAAATAAACTAATCAAGTATATTAAACAGATAGAAAGCTTCTAGTATTATGAAAATATTATTATTTTTGTATTATTTATGTTCTATAGAAATGACAGAGATTTAAAAATAAGTATTAAAATATAAACTTAATAATTTTGTAGAGAGACAAGCTAATAAAATATATTAAATAAATGAAAGATCTTTAGATATAAAATTTTCTAGTATTACAGGAATTTTATTATCTATTTTATAATCTATATCCTGAAAAATCATAACATTTTAAGTATAATAATCAAATTATTTTTTTTCTTTTTTTTGTAATTTTTTTATCTTACTAGTTATACAGAGAGACAAGAAGATAAAATATATTAAAAAAATAATATTATAAATAAATATGATACCAGCTTATTTACTGATTCCTTTATTTTTTATAGAAAAAACATTAATGAAATATAAGAATTATAATAAATTTATTAATTATAATTTTACTTTTTTATTATCCACTGGCTCAGCAAAATCGGGGAGATTTAAATATATTAATATAATATTATATTTTGATTATTTTATTTTATTTTTATATTTTTATTATTTTTATAATTTAGTATTCAGAATATGATCTCTACTTTCTTATAATTAACTGTAAATACATATATAAACTATTATATATTAATATTTTTATAAAAAGAACTACTTCTTAAAATATATAATTAAAATATAATAAATAATATTAAATAAAGAATATATATAATTTAAGCTTTCTAGATTATAGAATATATAGATTTCTTAGAATTTATAATAAAAATATTAATATAGTATTTTATATAATGTTTATTAAAATTTAGAGTAATATTTAATATTATAATACTTATTTTTATTATATTTAATAAACTTAATTAAGCTTAGAGTCTGTGGGAAAAAGTATTAATTTAATTTTTTTTATTATATATATTAATCTGATTAAATTTCTGTTATATATATTAATTATATTTCAAAGAAAATACTGCTAGCTTTAAATACTTATGATTTTATAGAATAATTCATTAAAAGGATGAAAGTTATTTAATTATATTTCTTATAAAAGGTTCTATTAAATAATATTACTTATAAACTTATCAGATATCAGCTAAATGTTGTCCTGTTGTGAGGATTTCCCTACTAGAAAGCTTTAAATATATTAAAATAATATTATTTTTTAATTATTTTATTTTATTTTTATATTATTATTATTTTCATAATTTATTATTCAAAATATAACCTCTGTATTCTTATAACTAATTATAAATATATATATATATATAGATTATTATATATTAATAGTTTTTAAAAAGAAATATTTCTTGAAAATATATAATTTAAATATAATAAATAATATTAAATCAGAAGTATATATGATTTAAACTTTCTTAAATTATAGAATATATAAGATTCTTAAGATTTATGATAAAATATTGATATATTATTTTATATAATATTTATGAGGACGATACTTATTATTATAACATTTATTTTCATAATATCCATAGACTTAATTAGGTTTAGAATCTGTAGAAAAATATATTGATTTAATTTAAAATTTTATTATATATATTAATCTAATTAAATTTCCCTTACATATGTTAATTATATTTTAAAAAATATTATTATTTCTATAAATTTATAATTCTACAGAATAATTAATTAAAAGAATATAGATTATATTATTATATTTCCTGTAAAAAATACTCTTAAATAATATTCTTCTTAAATTTATTAGATATTATTTGACTGTTGTCCTGTTGTGAAGATTCCCTACTAGAGTACAGGAAAAAAGAGGAGGGAATAATAATCCAAAACTAGAACTAGTACAAAATAAAAAGTAAATAGATAATCTTATCAGATCACCAGATTTACTAAGTAATTCTATAAGATTTGATGTATTATTACGATTTATTATAATATATATTAAAAATTTGATATTATTATTACCATATCTCTTTTTTACTTAACTAATCAAACAGTAATATTAAGCAGAATTAGTATATTTCAGAATTTTTTTCCAAGAAATAAATCGAAAGAGTTTGGGGTCAAACTGATTTCAAAAACTACTGTAAATTGGTGTATTATATAAACTGGATACCTGTTAATATCTATAAGAAATAAACTGCAGAACTACAGGAGGATTAAAAAAGAAGACTTTAAAATAAATAATAAATTTCTTTAATCTACGCGCTGCTACCCTTCCTCTACTACGAAACCCGCAAACCCTGCTACTCTATTTAAAACACCTACCTTATCCCAAGAAAAACAGTTCATTATAATCTTCTCTTCTACTATAAAAATGCGAGCTCAGTTGTCCTAAAAAATAAATATTTAATAGCATTACTCCACTCCAACTGGCCCGAACTGGCTTTTACTATAAACTAAATGTACTTTTCAGCAATATAGCCTGCTGCTTTGCTTGTTAAGCATTTATATATATAAGAAGCCTCCAGTGTGAACCTCTCCAAGAAAGACAGCGACTACATATCAACTACTGCATATGGGAGGTCATATATAACGAGCTGAAACTAACCCTCGAATCAAGCAACAAACTTCATCCTCTAGCCAACACATCCCCTCCGCCTATACAAATATCTCCAAACCACCATCCTACCTCAGACCTCGAACCTCTCAAGAAGACAACCACCGACACCAGCACACAGACACCACCCCGACCAACAGGAGCAACACCCACTACCAGAGAGAAATCCTCGAACACTAACATCAACTCGCGTGCTCAGCCACTACACGCCACAACCGATCAGGAGCAATTAATGGCCCCACCAACCCACTCTCCCGAAGCTCAACCGATATCAGCCGTCGCCTCCTCACCCCAAATCCAACAAACGACCTATGCTTCTGTCCTCCAGCAATCTACCACATCCACATTAAAATCAATCTCTTCAACACAAAGACCTATTATTCCCGCTAAAGCCGTGCTTACAATTGAAGATCTTCACTATCATTTTCACAATAAAACATCATTATTCAAGTTCAAGAACAAGACACGCCAACGTTGATTAAATAAACTTATAACAAGAACATATCCGCCACACAGTCACTGTCCAAATTCTTAGCTTCTGCTTTGCCCGCTTTCTCGCGGCTCTTAACCGAGATACAGCCAAAATCAGATGATTGCTATCCGTCTCATCCACAATTCTACTATAGCCGCGCCATGAGGACAGCCTAACAACGGGAGCAATAGTGGGCCACAATAGGCCGTGACAAGGCTTTAAGTTCATGTCAAAAAGTGGATCATTCTACGTGTACATACTCGGATATATAGTTATCATATACTACATATCACTTTAACAAGGGGTCAGTGTAAATAATATCACAAACACACACACACACACACACACACACACACTGTACTAACAAGATAATACATAGTAAGGTTCAGAATAGACAGGTTTGATTTCGTACATCCTATTGTAAGATGGGCTACAGAATTTCATTCCTTAAAGACATTCCACGCAGCTGCCTTACTCCAGATACAATACATGTTGCGCATGCTGGTGACTACATTCTCCCTCCTCCTGAAGGCCCAAACTTCGGCAATGATCTTTCCATATCTCCAAGCCATCACTCCAGATAGGGCGTGTCCTGGGACAAACCACGAGGATGATGTGCGAGTCGGGCACGTCACCATTCAGTCTAAGACCTAAACGATTCCTGACTGGTCAATTGGGAAAAGCAAAGCTGCTAGGATAGAAGGTCAGTCAGACCTACTGAAGATTTACAAAAAGGAGTCAAAGTGGAATTCGAAGTAAGCTGATAAGAAACATCTCAATACAATTACTTTACCTGCTATCTCCTAGCAGGAACCTGACGATTGGACAGCCTGAATACTTTACAAAATATATTCATCAGCGTTTCCAACACACTCTGACTAACTGTTATGCAGTGATTCCCAATAGTGAGACTAGCTGGGCTTGGCAAAAATCCCCGCGGAGCCAACTTCCAAAAAGGACGCGCTCTTAAGTAGCCAGGGCTCCCATCACTCTTTCATTAAAACGCGGATTCCCATATTGTATTATCCGAAGGCCAAAGCTCCGGAGGTGTCCTTGCTGTGAGCAAAGGGTAGAGCTCCGTGATTACAGAGTCAACAGCAACTCGGAAGTAGCCTGGATAGGCTCCATCTGCGAGTGGACTCTTACTGGCATGATCGAATGACAAGTCCAATGCATATACCCACGGCTTGTCGGATGTGATAGAGTCCATAGCAGCTGAGTCGACAACCAGGCACATACCAGTATCAAGTCCCTCAGGGATACTTTCAGTCTCTTGGTACTCAGAGTATTCCCTATAAGGATTATTGATACATCGGTCAACATTGGAAACACTCGCAGAATAGAGATAGGGTCTTACTGTAAAATCTGCGCATAAGTAGCACCAGCAATATCCTCGTCTTCATAGTTTAGTAAGAGGCATTTGTCTTCAATTTTCTTTCCCCCACTAGCACTCGCCATCGAGGCGTCAATAATACGCTGGAACTCTTTCTGCCACTGCTCCCAGCGTCCTTCGTCTGAGTAATCGGTCCGAAACACGATAAATCCAAAATCGTCAAATCCTCTTCTTTCTACTACCTCCACCACTGGATCGTCATTCTTTTCAAAAAGCGGTACCCCGGGAGCAGGTGGCAGGCCGCGCTCTGCGCGAACTCTTCCTCGGTGTTCGTTATGGATTGCACGGCCAATGACTTGTCGGACTGGAACATTTTCGAAGGGAATTAAACTTTCGTCAATCTCATGGAGTCTCTATATGATCGAGATACTTAGGCGTCTAGATCAGTTATTTTATATAGAATGATTATTTACTTCCTCTGGTATTTGGCGTAAATCATCGACTGTTGCTGTTTGAAGTCGCTCCAGGGTCCATCCTGGCGGTAGGTAAGACATTTGAAGTGCCTTTGTGCTGGAAAATGGAGACCTTGAAATCGCAAAGGAGATGTTCTGAGTGTAGAAACGCCGTCTTAAGGAGGGTGGGGTATGAGAAAGGGTTGTCAAAGCGTAAAAGAAAAGGTCACTCCGAATGCCCCATGTGTGTATTCAATGTTGACTGATAAGTGGCCACCAGTTGACGGGTTTGAAACGAACACCTGGGCACGCACGTGTAAGAGGCGAAGGAAGGTCGAAGAAAAAGAAGAGAGAGAGGAAAACGTTGGAAACTGATGGGGAGCATTCCGGGGTGTATGGGTCCCCAGGTCGCCAGGTCGTACGTATTTTTGGTTCTTACCAGTATGGGACCTGGTTGTTACTAGTACTGACTATCAGAAAAATTAAGCTGTAAAAATACACTGTCTTACCAGGTGGTAAACCTGGCGAGGTCTTATATTTTTAGAAATTTTGATTAATTCTTTCTAGAAGGTCTGGTAATTACTAATTAAGATTAAAAAAATCTAACTTAGGAAGGTTTGGTTATAGATTACTGTATATATATCAGATTTTATTTATTCTATTTCTATTTTTATATATTAACAATAGTTTTGTATTATAAGTTTATTTTAGAATTACTAATTATATCTAGTTCTTTCTGGCAGATACTGGTAGACTTATATTTTACTAATATAATCTGAATATTAAGACGAGCTTTATTTAGTATAACTTAGAAGTTTTATATATATATCTGTATTAGAATATAATCTCATATATTATATTAGTAACTAAATATAACTAGTTATATTTATTATAACTAGTACTTATAGAATTTAGGGCTTAGGGCTAAATATAAATATAAATATTTATTCTTAATCTAGTAGGGAAATCCTCACAACGGGACAACAGTCA
>NW_020292090.1:0-8721 GCF_003184925.1 Aspergillus vadensis CBS 113365
CTTATTTTTCTACGGGGCTGCTAAGCTTATATTTTAATAATTATCTTTAAATCTCTGTAATTTCTGTAGTAAACAGATAATCGAACAGGGCTTAAAAAATAATTAGATATCATATTTATTTATAATATTATTTTTTTTAGTATATCTTATCCTCTCGCCCCTCTGTGCGGATGGTGATATAGAAAGAGAAAAAAATTATAAAAAAAAAAAAAAAAAAAAAATAAATTTTATTATTATATTTAAACTTCCGTGATTTCTGCAGAACTCTGATAGTAGAGTAGATAGTAGTATTTTTATAATATTTAAAATTTTCTGTTTTTTTAGTATATTTTATTAATTTATCTTTCCATGGGACTGTTGAGCTTGTATTATAATAATTATTTTTAAATCTCCGTGATTTCTGCAGAGAATAGATGGTAGAGCGGGTAATAGTATTTTTATAATATTATAAATTATTTATTTTTCTAGTATATTTTGTTATCTCATCTCTTAGTGCAGCTGGTGAGGTACAGAGAAGTAGAGATTATAAAAAAAAAAAAATAATAAAAATCTAATTAAATAAATAGCTGTTATTCTGGATATTTTATAATAATTTATATTTTATAAAATTATCTTGAAAAGAATTATGGATTTTATATATTATATTAATTTTCCAGATATTATACTCTTCTTTTTAAATAAAATTAAAGTAGTATAATTTATTAATATTTATTATAAATTTACTTCAGATTTGCTTTCTTAGTATTTTGATATAGATTAAAGATAACAGATAGTATATAATTATATTATAGAAGAGAGTACTCTCTAAAATAAAAAAAAAAAAAAAAGAGATAAGATTAAAAAAAAAAAAAAAAAAAAAAAAAAAAAAAAAAAAAAAAAAAAAAAAAAAAAAAATAAAAAAAAAAAAAAAAAAAAGAGATAAAATTAAAAAAAAAAAAAAAATATTAAAAAAATATAAAATAGAAAAAGAAAGAATAGAATATATATACAGAAATATAATACTAATAAAAATTAGAAAGAACTAGAAAGAGTGGGAATAAAAAGAAATAATAAATAAAAGTAAATATATACTATTATTAATATTCTATTATATATAATAGTCTTATTATTCTTATTCTAGATCTAGAGAGATCACAGCACAGTGGCTAATATTAAATAAATATTAAAATTATATTTCTTAATTTAAAATAATCTATTATTTATCTATTGATTATATCCAGTATACTAATACTTACATAGAAAGAAGAAGTTCTATTAAGCAGACTAGTTATATTATATTAGGATTATTAAGTATTATAAATATAATTATTATAGATAGTTAATTTTATTAAATAGACTGGCTATACTGTATTAAGACTATTAAATATTATAACTTTAAATATTATAATAATTAAAATATATAATATATTTATTTTATCTTCTAAGGGTCCTATATAATATATATACTATATATATAATATATATATTATATATTCTATATTCTATATATCCGTGGGATCTTACTAATAGTATATATCTTAAGAGTCCCTGGCTATGCCGTATTAAAACTATTAAGTATTATAGGATTAAGTATTACAGGTGGTTAATCCTATTAAGCAGACTGGCTATACCATATTAAAATTATTAAGTATTATAACTTTAAGTATTATAATAATTAAAATATATAATATATTTATTTTATCTTCTAAGGGTCCTATATAATATATATACTATATATATAATATATATATTATATATTTTATATTTTATATATCCGTGGGGTCCTATTAATAGTATATATTCTAAAAGTTCCTGGCTATGCTGTATTAGAACTATTAAGCATTACAAGATTAAACATTATAAATGATTAATTCTACTGAGCAGACTGGCTATGCTGTATTAGAATTATTAAGTATTATAAGATTAAATATTACAGATAATCTATTTCTACTGACTAAGTAAGCTATACCGCATTAGGACTATTAAATATTATAAGTTTAAGTATTACAGTAATTAAAAAAATATATTATATTTATATTAAATTAGCTATAAATATCTAAAAAAATTTATAAGATATATTCTATTTAATCTCTGAGGATTTTATATATACTATATATACTTTTATATTCTATAATTACTATATATTTCAGAGGTGGTATATATATACTATAATCTATATATATTTATATATATCCCAGGGCTCCTACTATCCCAGAATATACTGAATTCAGACTATTAAGTATTATAATATTAAGTATTATAAATAATTATCTCTACTGACTAAATAAGCTATACTGTATTAAGACTATTAAATATTATAAATTTAAGTATTACTATAATTTAAAAAATAATCTTCTAAGAGTTCTATATATACTATATTTATTATATATATTATATATACTATATATTCTATATCCTATATATCCGTGGGGTTCTACTAATAGTATATATTCTAAGAATCTCTAGCTATGCCGTATTGGGATTATTAAGTATTACAGGATTAAGTATTATAAGTAGTTAATCCTACTGATTAAGTAAGCTATACTATATTAGAACTATTAAATATTATAAAATTAAGTATTACTGTAATTTAAAAAATAATCTTTTAAGGGTCCTATATATACTATATTTATTATATATATTATATTTACTATATATTTTGTATTCTATATATCCCAGGGGTCCTACTGATAGTATATATTCTAAAAATTACAGAACATCCCAAATTAGGACTATTAAATATTATAAGATTAAGTATTACAGATGGTTATTTCTACTGACTAAGTAAGTTATACTGCATTGGAACTATTAAGCATTATAAGTTTAAGTATTACAGTAATTATAAAAATATATTATATTTATATTAAATTAGCTATAAATATTTAAAGAAATCTATAAGATATATTCTATTTATTCTCTGAGAGTTTTATATATGCTATATATACTTCTATATTTTATAATTATTATATATCTCAGAGGTGGTACATATGTACTGTAGTTTATATATATTTATATATATCCCAGGGCTCCTACTATCCCAGAATATGCTGAATCAGAACTATTAAATATTATAATATTAAGTATTACAGGTGGTTGTTTCTACTAACTGAGTAAGCTATATTATATTAAGATTATTAAATATTATAAAATTAAATATTATTATAATTTAAAAAATAATCTTCTAAGAGTCCTATATATACTATATTTATTATATATATTATATATACTATATATTCTATATCCTATTTATTCCAGGGATTCTACTGATAATATATATTCTAAGAGTTCCTGGCTATGCTGCATTAGGATTATTAAGTATTACAGGATTAAGTATTATAGATAATTAATCTTACTAACTAAGCAAGCTATGCCGTATTAAAATTATTAAATATTATAAAATTAAGTATTACTGTAATTTAAAAAATAATCTTTTAAGGGTTTTATATATACTATATTTATTATATATACTATATTTACTATATATTTTATATTCTATATATCCCAGGGGTTTTACTGATAATATATATTCTAAGAGTTCCTGACTATGCCGTATTAAGATTATTAAATATTATAGAATTAAGTATTATAAATAATTATCTTTACTGACTAAATAAGTTATACCGCATTAAGACTATTAAATATTATAAGATTAAGTATTATAATAATTCAGAAATATAATATTTTATTTATTTTCTAAGGGTCCTATCTAGTACTATATATATTATATATTTTATATATATTCTATATATTATATATTCTAAAGGTCCTAGTCTTACTATAAATATTAAATTATATATTATTATTATTTTGTAGTGTTTATTGCTCTAAACAAAGATATTATTAAATATAGGTTTAAGTTAGAGCCAGCAGGTTTGTCTAAATAAGAAGAAAAATAAAATATCTATAATTAAATAATTATATTAGATACAGAAACCAGAGAGACAGAAATAAAAGAGAAAAAAAAGATAAAAGAAATAAAAAACTAATATAAAAAAAATTTATAAGAAATATTAGTAATACTTATATTTATTATTTATTATAATTAATTTCTTTAATTCCTGATTATCTCTCTGTTTAACAGTGTGCAAGATATCCTGTATAATCTTATTATTAGTTTAATTATTAAAATATAGAATTATAGCCTCCTTAACTGTCTCCTCTGTAATTAAAAATAGATTCAGATTATTTAGTTTAATTATAAAGGCTGTTAACTGTATAATAAAATTATTAATCTTTTATTATATCTCTGTTATATCTTGAATAGCTTTGAGTACAGGACAGGTCTATATAATAATATTATTTTTAAGTAATAAAGAATTACTAATAGTTATATTAGATAATTTTATAATAGATTTATAAAAGTTATATAATATTTTACTGGTAACAAAAGTCACCTTGGTCTTCAAAGTATTTAATATATTAGAGTAATTAATAATTATAAGATACTTAACTTTTATAAAAAAATCTATAATAATATTTAAAATATTAAAATTACTTTATATAGCTTGATTAATATAATAAATATTTACTAGTTGCTTAGTAATAGCTCTAATACTAACTATGGCTGTTTTATAGATAATTACTTGTTTAATAGAATATTTATAATTAATAAGCTAACTCTTACTTTTACATATAATATTACTATCTAGTATATAATAGTTATTAATAATAAGAAAGTAGTAGATATTCTTTTTTTTTAATTATATAATTAGATTTTTTAATATATAATTCAGTTATAGTTCTTCTTTTTCAGTAAAATCAGCAGGCCAATGTTATCCACGGGTAGAAGTAGTAATAGTATTATTATATAGAATAATATAAATTTATATATTTAAGAGATAAATATACATCAGCAGTCTAGTATTAAAAATAAGATTATTATTTATTAACTAATATATTTATAGCTTTAGTCACTGTCTAGTAACAGCTAAGTCTGATTTTTCTTTACCAGATTAGATGCTTGGCATGGTTAGTATTTTATTATATTATACTGGCAGATTATAAAAACCAGTAATTATATTATTTATCTGTTTTTTATTATTATCAGTTATTTTCTAATATAAAATCCTTATTATGTCGCTTTTATCACCATCAAAGGCAGAGCCGGAATCTGATAATATTATAAAGATAAAATTATAGCTTAAAGAAATATAAAGAGATAAAGAGAATAAAAAATAGAAATTATAAAAATATTAATTAATAAAAGTATTTAATATAATAAGTAAAAGATAAAATAAGAATAATATAAAAAATAAAATAAAAGATAAAATAAGAATTAAAATAAAAATTAATATAAAGAAGAGACTAGTAATAAATTAAATTATATATTTACTAATTCTTCGCCCGTAGGTTGAATAGTATAAAATATAAAAAAAAAATTTAACTTATTTATAGGCTTATTATAATATATATATAATTATAGAGGATATTCTTAATCTTCTAATATTTTATAAATATTATTCTGATAAGATTTTTTTAATATCTTTTTATCTTTTTATTTAAATTTTAATTATATTTTTATTAATATCTGGTTCCTGTATACCCTGTTTATCGGATACTGAAGTCTGATTAATACAGTTACTATAGTATTAATATTTTATAATAATATTATAACTATTTAACTCCTTGCTAATATCAGAGATAATTAATTATATTAAGCAGGCTTTATAATAATAGCTGAAATATTAGATAAGTATTTATCTGATTATTATCTAGTACTAGTCTCTAAGGCAGATGTGCGGTATATAAAAGTTTATATTAATAATATTAAATAATATAAATAGCTCTTGTAGGTCCGCGGAATCAATTATATAAATAATTTTAGAATTTATATTTAGATATTTAAGTAATAAATTAAAAATTATTTTACAGATACTGCAGGTACCTGGATACTGGATATCTGGTATTTTCTTAATCTAGAAAAGATAGTTTATTAGTAATTATAGAATATAATAAAATTAGAATAATCTGTGTTATTAAAAATAATCTAAATAGCAAACAGATAACTTTCTCAGTAATTTAATATAGATTAAGATCAAGTTAAGCTAGTGTATAATTATATTACTGAGAAGAATTACTTTAAAAAGTAAAAAGAAAATAAGAAAGCCTGAGGATAAGAAAATAAGAAAATAAGAAAATAAGAAAGTAAAAAAATAAGAAAATAAGAAAAAAAGAGAAAAAAATAAAAGAAATAGAAATAATAATATAAAAAAAAAAAAAAAAAAAAAAATCTTTTATACAGAAATATAATACTAGTAAATCATATTTACTAGGAAAAGGAGTACAAAACTATATAATAATAAAAATAACTTATAAATTAAGATAGTCTAGTATTATATTATTATTAATATTTATAATTATTATATATAACAGCCACGGGCGTCTGCTGTATTAGAAAATATATAATTTATTATATTATCTTTTTACTCTCTACATCTTCTAACTTCGTGAGGTGCACTTTAATATAAAGAATATTTAATTATTTAATAAAAAATATCTTCTGTAGCAGGCTTGACCAGGTATTATAAAAATATTAAATTTATTAGAATAGATTATTATATTTCAGCCTCCACAATATCTCTGCTAATGAGTAGTAGAGTAGGTAGTATAATATCTAATAGTCTTATTATAATTCTTATACTTGGTGGTGTTCTTTCTGCAGGAGGTGCAGTAATAATAACTATTTAAAAATTATATTTTATATTATAGTTTATAATAAAATAAAACCTGGTTAATATATTTATTATTATATAAATATTGTTAAGAAGGTAAGTAGATCTTCAGATTTATTTTATTTTAATTCTAGTAGTATTCTTTACTTTATTATTCTATCTTATTTTATTTATATGTTTTTAGTGGTTTACTACCTTTAATTAAAGATTTTATTAGATTTTTTCTATATTCTATAAGCTTTATTTCTTTATTACTGTTAGAGTGTTTATCAGTACCATACTATATAAAATCTGATATACTGTTCCAGCAGGCAGACTATAGCACTGGTATAACTACTGAAACTATATTATAAAAACTCTATTTTTTATCCAGAAAACCTACCTTGCTCACAGGCTCATTACGTTGTATATATAGATATAAAGAGTATTCCTAATCTTCTGATATTTTATAAATATTATAAGTATTACTCTGATAAGTTACTATAGTAATCAAATCAATTTTTCCTAAATATTAAACAGTCCTAGATAATTCTAAATAAGATTTAACTTTAGTATATTTTTATTATACTTATGACTACTCTTATATATTTTTCTATAATCCAGTTCTTTATATTCCAGCAGTTTATAATTATATATTCTTATGCTTCTTTTCTTTTATATTTGATAATCTCTTTGAATTATTATTATTACTTCTAGTAGGGAAATCCTCACAACGGGACAATGGTCAAACGATGTCTGATAAAGTTGTAAGTAGTATCATTCGATAGAGCTTTTTATAAGAAATATAGTGATATAACTTTTATTTCTTTAATCAATTGTTCTGTGGAGCTATAAGGATTTGAAGATAAGAGTATTCTTTTCTGAATATGGTTAGTATATATAACAGAAATTTAATCAGGTTAGTGCATGTAATGGAAATTTGAATTAGATTAGTATCTTTTTTTACAGACTTTAAGCCCAAATGGATCTATTAAGTATTATAAAAATAAATGTTATAATAATAAGTGTTACTCCAATAAGTGTTATATAAAGTAATATATTAATATTTTTATGATAAATCTTAAAGTAAGAGATTATTTATGGGCGGTCTGAGTATTTGGTACATGATAATACTTATTCCAGCAGTTATCTTAATATTTAGTATTATTTATTTTATTTAGATTATATACTTTTTAAGAAGTATTTCTTTTTATAAGAATATTAATACCTGATAGTTTGTATATATATCTACAGTTACTTATAAGAAAGCAGAGATTATATGCTAGATAATAAATTATAAAGATAATAATAATATAAAAATAAAATAAAATAATTAAAAAAATAATATTATATTAATATATTTAGACCTGCGCGATCCTGCCAAGCCAGCAGATAGTAGAGAAAGATAATATTATAATTAATAGTTTTATTACAGTTCTTATATATAGGTAGTGTTTTTTCTGTAGGAAATATAATAAAAATTAATAAATAAATAAATATTATATTTATTTATAATATTATTTTTTTTAGTATGTCTCGTCCTCTCGCCCCTCCGTGCGGCTGGTGAGGTTGGAGGGGAAGAGATTATAAAAAAAAAAAAAAAAAAAAAAAAAATTTTATTATTATATTTAAATCTTTATGATTTCTGCAGTGAATAAATGGTTAAGCGGGTAGTAATATTCTTGTAGTAATTAGATCTCTTTTTAAGAAATAAAAAATCAAGCAGGTAGCAGTACTTTTGTAGTACTGGAAGTTTTTTTTAGAAAATAAATAATAAAGTGGGTAGAAGTATTCTTGTATTATTAAGATTTTTTCTTAGGAATTAGATGGTAGAGTAGATAATAATATCTTTACAGTAATTAAATCTTTTCTTAGAAAATAGATAGTAGAGTAGATAGTAATATTTTTATATTATTAAAATTCTTTTTTGGGGATTAGATAATAGAGTAAGTAATAATAGTCTTATAATAATTGGATTTCTTCTCAGAAAATAGATTTATTATTTTTTTAGGGTTTTAGGGTTTCTTTAGGGTTTTATTAGGGTTTTAGGGTTTTAGGGTTTTAGGGTTTAGGGTTTTAGGGTTTATTAGGG
>NW_020292091.1:0-7652 GCF_003184925.1 Aspergillus vadensis CBS 113365
AATAGATGATTACATAAAAATTATTAATTAATATATAATCCAGCAGCTTATCTTATTTATTAATTATTTTCAAAGTAATTAATTAAAATTAATTTTATTATTATTATTTTTTATATAACTCTACTGGCTTCTTGTTATTTATAATAAAAAAACTATAAATCTAAAATATTATTTAACTAAATATTTTTTATAGATTTTTTACTGTATATACTTATCTGAAATAAAATAAATTTAATTATTTATTTAAAACAGTATCCAAAAGACCTAAAATTAATAAATTTAATAAATAAATTATTAATATTATCTAGAGAATTTTAATATTAGTAATAATATTTTTATTAATATAAAAAATTAATACTAGAATTCATTTTTATAAAAGCTTTCAAATAATTAATATAAATTTATTTTAAGTATTAATAAGATAAATAATATATATAAAATTTATTTTTTAAAAAATAAATATATATATCTAATCTTTTATCTAAAGAAATTATATTTATAAAATTTATTAAAGACTCTACCCGACCAGATTTAAGATATTATTATTTTCATTAAAATTAATAATTAAATAGAATAAAAGGTTAAAAAGATAATTATTAATTATTTATATTATAAATATTTATAGTATAAAATTAAATAGCTTGCTTTAAATAAAGTAGATTATATATAATAATTAATTAAGAATTTTAAGAATATTTTATTCTGTTTATAAAATTATCATATTAAATATTTCAATTATTCAGGATTTTCTAAGTATTTACCGCAGTGGTTAACTGCTGCTGAGACTGATAAATTTATATTAAATAATAAAAATAATAATAAATTCCTGGCTAAGAACAGCCAGCCTTAAAAAGAAAGATAATATAATAGTAAATAATATAATATAATATATAATATAATATATAACATAGTTTTTACTTACTTTATAGATTATATATAATTTTATTTATTTATTTTATTTACTTTATCTTATTTATTTTTATTATTTATAATTATTTTTTATACTCCTTTCCTTTCCCCTCTCATGTTTGATATCCTAGTTTAGACATGCTGAATATGATTATTTGATTGGCTCTCACATCAACAAGCAAGAACTTGCTTAGAAATAACTTTATTATTTCTTATATTTAATTTATAATAATAATAAATTATATACAAATAAAGAAAATTTTATTTTTTTTTAAAAAAATCTTTTCTTTTTTTTATAATATATTACTATACTGGCTTGCTTGCTTAGTAGTAATAATTTTCAATATTTTTTATACTATTTATATTATTTATATTTTTTGAGATAACATATATTTTTCTCTATTGTCTTCTAAAATTAATTATTCAATATACTTTCTTTGCTATTCTATATAAATAATAATATATATAACAAGAATATATATTGTACATTTATATGACAGAATGATTATATTATATAGGTTATAAGTTTATATACAGCTTAATTATATATTAAAGATATTTCTATATTAAACCACTAGTTTTTCTTCTTTATTAAAAGTATGAAACCAGGAATATCACTATTTATTAGAAAATTAATGAAAAATATATAAAAATGACTTGCTTTTTCTATATTTTATATCTTTTTCATATTCATCTCGTCCTCTGTACTTATCTTTACTAATTATGATAATAATAATAATAATAATATTTTACTAATAATGATAATAATAATAATAATAATATTATTATCTTTATCGTATAATTTCTACTAGATATTTCAAATATAATTTCAAATCAATTTATATAGTAGATTCCTGGCAAGAATTATTACTTAGTAATTATCATTATAAAAGTCTATTACTATTACTAGATATAGCCTAGTAATATCTTATACTGAATTATATTTAAAATAATATTATTAATTTTTTAGTATATAATCTACTAGTCCACAAAATCCAATTATAAAAGTAATAACAATATATAGTTTATTATTCTTTTTTTATTTATATTCAAGGTGCTTTATTCAGCCATATATAATAATATAAAAATTATAAGTTAATTAATTTATATAATATAAATCATTTTATTTAAATTAGTATTTGTACATGGTTGGATAGATAACTAGATATATCTTAATATTTTTCTTTCAATTTTCATAAATAAGGAGTTATCAAATATATAATATATTCTTTATAAAGTATAATCACTAATAGAAAAATATATAATAAGAGATATCTTTATATTATCTCTACTAGTAATCAGACATTGTTTTTTATATTAATTAAATTAACTAGTCCTAATAAGTCTGTATTTTTTTTATTTATAAAAATCTTTTGAATATTTTCTTCAAGACGGTAGCTTTATTATTATATTAAAAATTCTTTTTCAATTTTCTTAATTTTATATATGAAAATATTTTCTACCAGTTATTCCTAGTATCTATTAATTAATATTAAGATAAATAATTAAAATCATTAATTTGAAGATAATAAGGCTCTAGAAATAAAATATAAAGAAATTGAATATAAAATTTTATATTTTAATGATGATTATAATTTATATAACTGTAATTTCCAGCTATTAATTATTTAAAAAACCTAATTTACTAATAATTAAGTTTTGTATCTAAATAATTATGATATTTTTAATCTATATTATAATTTTCTATTTTATCTAGAGAATATCTTTATCTTCATGATTATGTTACTTTGCTATTACTTAATAATATATTTTTAAACTGTTTTAAGTTTTTCTAGAATTCTTTTATATAGAAAAGATATTTCCAGTAAATTTTTTTAATTCTATTCAATACTTATAGAGATGAGATAACAGCTAAATATCTAATTTCATTTTTAAAAAAATATTATTTGAATTATAAAGATATTAAGATTTATTTTTTTATTAATTTAAAACCCTGATCTGCAGAATCTTATTTGAAATTATTTTTTTATTATATCTAGAAATATAATAAATATCTTAGATTTCTACTTCTAAAGGTATTTATAGAATATAATAACTTTAATTAATATCAGTTTAAATTATATTTTTATTATAAGATTTCAGAGGTAGTACAGGCTGCTGATACTAGAATCTTTAATCATTAAAATTATAATTTATTTTAGTTAAAGCCTCCTGCGGGGAGCTCTAGTAGATTTATAATAATGTAGATTTATATTTTGAAATTAATATAAAATATAATAATTCCAATTTTTTTTAACTAATTTTATTCTAATAAATAATATCTTATTAATAATTTTAATTTATAAATTATTAGTCTAGAGTATTTCAGAGGATCTAATATAATAAATTTACTTTAATTTTATTATTTTACAAATTATATTCTATCCGATATAATATCATGCTAATTAAAAATAAATTTGAAAAAATATTATTAAATTACTGTTTATATATAATATAAGTAAAGGAAATAATATATATCAAAAGTATAGTAATTTTTTAATAAATTCTATTGTTATATATCCAGTTATTAAGAAGATTATTCTACTCTAAAATAAATATATATGAATTTAATTATAAGATTATAATTTATATATATAAATTTATTTATTCTGATATCTGTTAAAGTATGGATAAATATTATCAAATTATTTTTTATTATTAAAATATTTATTATAAAACTTTTATTTTTTGATCTAGTAGTCTGCAAACCTAATATATTTAAATATACTTTTATTTTATCAAAAAAGAAGATTTTTTCAATATTATTTTTTATTTATTTTTATAATTTTTAATTATTTAATTTAAGTTATATTTTTCTTTAAACAGCCTCTGCCTAGATAATTCTATTTTTAATGAATATTATTTTCTAATTATTAAATAAATATAGTTCTCGGGCTCGAGATTTAAGATATAATTAGTAATCTAAAATATTTATTTATCAATAAAAATAAAAAAATAACAATATATATAATTATTAGCAGGACATGGCAGAATAATGAATTGATTTTCTTTTTAAATATTTTATTATTTAACTAATAAAATCTGAAGTGCCAGTATAGAACTTCATAAATTAATTAAAATCTATTCTATTGTTTATAAACTAGGCTATATTTATTTCTCTTGATTTTAGGAATAATTATTAATATAAAGTATTTTTTAAATAAATTTTAATAGTATCAGTCTCTACTACCAGGTACTGAAATATTAGGTAAACCTGGTCTATAATTTCAATTAAAAATATTATTTATAAGATTATAAATAGTAAATTATTTCTTAATAATGTTTTAATACTACTTTCTCATTTTATTTTAAATATTTATCTTATCTTTTTATTTTACCTGTCTTATTTTTTATTTGTTTTATTTTATTATATCTATCCAGCCAGGCTGTATTTATATTATTTTATTCATTATATTATTATAATTATTTACTTTATCCCCTATATTACTGATTAATTAGTAATTAAAAAGATTTTAAAATCTTATTTCTATTAGAACTAGATTCTCAATAAATAATTATTATAGCCAACTTAATTCCTTATTTAATAATTTTAATTATTATAAATATTATAAGTATTTTATAAATTAATATATAACTTGTCTGAAATCACTATATATATTTTTGTAATATTATGTTTATTAATATTGATATTAATATTTCTGAGTAGCAGATTAAAAAGATTATTTAAATAAAATTTTTAGTTTTACTTTATATTTAAATTCTTGAATAATATATTAATAATCTCTCCTATATTTTATATAATTATTATTATAATATTTTCTAATAACTTTAAATAATTATTAACTGATTTAAAGAAATATAAAAAATTAATATTATATTATTTTACAAAGTTCATGATACGCTAAAAATAGAGAATATAAAGATTTTGATAAAAAATATTATAATTACTAGTATATTAATCTATTTTCACTTTTAGAATCTAAATATTATTATAACTATATATCTAAATTTATACTGTTTAAGCCAGATGTAATTGATTATAATATTAAAAAAAAATAAAAATTTATGATTTATAGATATATTATTCTATATAAAAATAATTTATATATAAAATAAATTCTGGAACACCAAGCCTGTTATATTAAAAGTATTAAAGAAAATAAAAGTAAGAAAATATTCAAGTAAAATAAATTATTAATTTTTGAATATATTAATTAATACTGGCAATTATAAAATAAACTTTTAGTTTTATTTATCTAAAACTAGAAATAGATAATAGTTTATAAATTTTTTTTACTAATAATTATAAAAATTGTTAAGTTAATTATCTGGTTAATATATAAATTATATTGGTTATAAAATAAAACTAGAACTCGTGAAAAATAATTTTATTATTTATTTTCTTGATTTACTTGATATACAGGCCTGTGCGGAAAACTTTATATATAATTTTTTTATATAAATAATTTAGCAATTTAATCTTCTCTGATAATCAAAAATAACTAATGAAGAAATATTTATAAATATTAAAAATATATTTAAAAGAATATCTAAAACAGCTCTTACTAGTATATAAGAATTGTATATAGTAATTATATTCTTTATTTTTTAATTGTATATAATATAAGAGAGTAATAATAACTGTATTATTACTTAAAATTCATGTAATATAGTTAATAAATAGAAATATTAATAAGAAATTAGAGCTTCTGTTTTAAATTTTATATTTATTTTTATTATATCCTTATAGATATTGATAATAAAAATAGGGAGGTATTACTGCCATACCAGCCAGGCTTTCTTTATACCAGTCTTCGCTTATGCCACACCCCCTACCTTCTATGTAAGGTAAGGTCCCATCCATTTAAGATAAGATTCTATCTAAGTAAAATAAGATTTAGTTTTTATAACAGGCTGAATCGTACCATCTGTTACTTTAAGAATTCTATTATTCAGTCTAGTAAACTACTGTATTAAGAGGACAGTAAGCTTTTTTTATAAGATTATATTTTAAAAGAAAAGAACTTTGCTTTCTTAGACAGGCGGGGGGTAAAGCATGAGCAAAGACTGGTATAGAGAAAGCCTGGCTGGTGTGGCGGTAGCACCTCCCTAAAAATAATATTATTAATCATCAATAAAATAGATAGAGATAAATTTTTCTTATTTTTTTATTTTATTTACTTGCTTTATAGTAGCTTATCAATTGATTAAATCAAAAATTTTCAGTGTAATTACTTTAGTTTATTATTTTTTTATATTACTAGATACTCTTCAAGTTCTGATTTTATTACTATTAATAATATTTTTATTCTATAAAATGAATTTATACTAGATTATATCATCTTAATCCAGGATTTTATTATTATATATAGTTCTGATATATATAATAATACTTATAATAAGTTAGAAAGATTCTCAGATTTTCTTAATTATTCTGAGGATGAAGAGACTATTAAATAAGTTATTAAATTAATTATCAAAAAAGCTGTTAAGCCAGTTATTAAACTAGTTATTAAAATTATTATTAATAAAACTATTGAATTTATATAGAATACTAAAATAAGTAAATTTCTTATTGAATTTTTTATTAATCTTAATAATAAATAATAAGTATATACTAAAGAGTCTGCTGATAATATTAAATTTTAATAATATTATTAAAGTTAAACAGGGTTCAGAGACTTTCAATTTCAGATATTATTTATAATATATTATTTAATATTATATTTTAGAGATAGATACTACTACCGGTACAGAAATATATAATAATATTATTATTATTAGTATAGAACTAACTGCTGTAAGGATAAAAAAATAATAGAATATCTAAGATAAGATAGTCACGTAATTTCTAGATTAAATGAGCATTATAAATATATACTTTGCTATATTAAATAAATATCTAAATTATATCAAGCAAGATTATTTATTATAAATCATATTTTTTATTTCATGAAATACTAGAATTACATGAATCTTTTATTTCTTATTTGAAGAGAAATTTATTAGTACTAATATTAATATATTTAAGTAAATTTTATATGGTCAAGCGGCTGCTTGTGGTAAATAATTGAAGAAGCAGGATTAATTTTCTGGTTATTTCAGATAATTAAGATAAAAAGAATATCAAGATTAATTTATTATTTTATACTAGTAGTACTAAGTAGTACTAAGTAGTCTTACTAGATAACTAGTTATTTATAATATTGATTAGAAAAATAATTAACTATAATATTATATAAAAATTAATTAAATAATTTTATCCAGCATATTTAAATTAGAATATTAAATATAAGAGAAGAAAGGTAGGAGTATAAGAAAATATATATAATTAATAAAATTAAATAAATAAAATAAAGTAAATAGAATAAATAAAGTAAATTAAACTATATTATATGTTTTAGTCATGTCACTTGCTATCATATATAATATCCAGCTAGAAACTTTAAAACACTTTATTTTATTTATAAAATTATTATACTAGGTATTTTATTTATTCTAGACATTTTAAATTATTACTGCAGTAGCTGACCGTTACTGAGGCTGATAAGTTTATATTAAATTATACAAATAATAATATATTTTTAGCTGAGGATAGCCAGTCTTAAAAAAAAGAATAATATAATAATAAGTAATGTAATTAAAATATACAATATAACTTTAATTATATTACTTATTGTATATTATTTAATTTTATTTATTTTATTTGTTTTATTTATTTTATTTATTTTATTTATGTTATTTATTTTATTTATTTTATTTATTTTATTTATTTTATTTAT
>NW_020292092.1:0-7586 GCF_003184925.1 Aspergillus vadensis CBS 113365
AAAACCCTAAACCCTAAAACCCTAATAATAATAAAAACCCTAATAAAAAACCCTAATAAAAAAGTTTAGAGTCTGTAGAAAAAAGTATTAATCTGATTTAAATTTCTATTATATATACTAACCTGATTAAATTTCTGTTATATATATTAATTATATTTAGAAGGGAATACTTCTATCTTCAAATACTTATAATACTACAGAATAACTGATTAAAGAAATAAAAATTATATTATTATATTTCTTATAAAGAGCTTTATCGAATGATACTACTTATAACCTGATCTGACTTTATTTAACTGTTGTCCCGTTGTGAGGATTTCCCTACTAGAATAGCCAGGGACTCTTAGAATATATACTGTTAGTAGAACCCCTGGGATATATAGAATATAGAATATCTAGTATATATACTATATATATAGTGTATATATCATATATGATCCTTAGAATATAAAGTGAATATATTATATATTTCAATTACTGTAACACTTAAAGTTATAATACTTAATAATTATAATACAGTATAACCAGCCTGCTCAGTAAAGACAATTACCTGTAACACTTAAAATTATAATACTTAATAATCCTAATACAGTATAGCCAGCCTGCTCAGTAGAGATGACTACCTGTAACACTTAAAGTTATAACACTTAATAGACCTAATACAGCATAGCCAGGGACTCTTGGAATATATACTATCAGTAAAATCCCTGGAATATATAGAATATAGAATATCTAGTATGTATACTATATATATAATATATATATCATATATGATCCTTAGAAGATAAAGTGAATATATTATATATTTTAATTATTATAATACTTAAAATCATAATACTTAATAGTCTTAATACGGTATAGCTAGCCTGCTCAGTAGGGACGACCATCTGTAATACTTAAAGTTATAATACTTAATAATCCTAATATAACATAGCCAGTCTATTCAGTAGGATCAACCACCTGTAACACTTAAAGTTGTAACACTTAATAATCCTAATTTAGCATGTTCTGGGATAGTAGGAGCCCTGGAATATATATAAATAAATATAGACTACAGTACATATTAGAGTGGTTATACCTGACCGTTATACCTTAACCTAACCTTAACTGTAATCTGACAGTTAGATTAAGGTATAAGAATCCTCTTAACTGTATAATTAAGAATAAATTAAGATTAAGAGATTATTTTAACTGATCTTAACCATAGGTTAGGAAGGTCAGGTATACTTAAAAAATTAATAACTACAGATTAATTAGTAATTTATATAAAGACTTTACAGGAATAATATACTAGTAATAATATATTTTTAATTACTGTATTATTAGAACAGATATTTATTAGATTAGTTATTAATTAATAATTTTATTTTCTAGCTAGCAGTAGTAGTTAATAGCCAGTAGTCTAGTAGTCTAGTAGCTCCCGTGTTAGACTTATATAAATAATATTAAAAATCTAAATAGAATTAGATTAGACTACTAAAGAGAAACATATAGATAATTATCTAAATTATTTTTTATATTATCCTAGTCAGTAGTCATGATAACAAAGAGATTATATAATTTAAGTATCTATTTATATCTGGATATATATAATATTATTAAATTAAAAAAGAACTTGATCTTCTCTTTCTAATAATATTTTATTTTCAGAATTATTATTAAGATTGTCTATATTCTTATTTTTATTAATATAGAAGATTATTATTAGCTTATTATTTTCTTAATCCTCGGCTGTGAATATAATAGAATCTAGAAAAAAATTATTAAGAATATCCTAGTATTTCTCAGTAATAATAAAGTAATTAGTATATATCTAAAATATAAGAGCTTTAATAATCTCGGGATATAGATAACTCTAGTAATAATAGCAAATATTCTAAGAACTATTAAAAAAATATTTAATATTAATATTATTAGTTATAATAGTTAGAAAGTCCCTAGCCATGCAGTAAAAAATTAAAAACTGATTATAGCAGGACTTCCAGTAGGCAAGAATATTAGAATATCCAGTAATTTCTAGATAATTATTAATATAAATATAACTTTAGAAATAGTTAATTTATTTATCTAATCTTTAATAATTTATATATTTTTAATATTAAGATAGATCTTGAGCTTCTCAAATATTACTACAAAAAATAAAAGTTTCTAATACTTTAAGATATTATAAAAGGTCTTATCCAGATCTAAAAGTATACTAGAGACTGTAAATAATATATTAATAATAAAATTCTATTAGTAATAAAAATAAAAGATCTTTTCAAAGATAATTTAGTATTTAAAATATTAATTAATATTATTATCTAGCCAGATGCCTTTCTTGAATTTTTCAAGTTTTAACATGAGATCTAGAACTGTTATAATTATATAGATATAACTTTTAGCCTGGTAAGTCTAATAATAATACTTATAAAATTTTTAATATATATTTTTTAGATTCTAAAAAATCTTTTTCTTCTAAAATATCTGTTTTTATACCAGCTGATTAATAGACTGGTCAAGATAATTAAAAAGATTATTATAAATATTATAAATCTTATAAATTATAGACCCACTGTTCTCTGACAGGCAGGAAATAAAGAGGAAAAAGAAATATAAAAATTTAAATAAATATTTTAATTATTTCTATTCTATTACAGTAAAATAAAAGTAGTTAATATTATTATAATCTCAGTACTAGATAAAACTCTTAATAGCTGGATATAGTTTAATTATATAGTAAATCATAAAATAGATTAAGTTCTATCAGGTTTTATAATTAAAAAAAATAATATACTGAAACAGACTTTAATTATTAAGTAAGCTAAAATTTCTTCTAGTATTAAAGACTTATATTTATAAAATATATAATTTTCTAAATCTATAATCAAGAATCAGAAGAATAGATAAAAGATATTAAATAAATTATAAAAATTATTTATAAAAATTTTCTATAGATAACTCTTATTATATATCTTTTTAATTATCCGGGAGATACTAGAAGAGATCTCCAGTTTTTTATTATTATTTTTCTATATATATTTAACAGCTTTATTAACAGCCTTAATTCAGAGTTTCTGAAAAAAGACATTAACAGAAAACTGAATAATATAAATTAAATAAGAAATATAATACTGATTTCAGATAATCTTTACAAGATTAAAGTCTATTATAGTATTATAAAAATAAATACTCTGGCTAAATTAAACTCAGAATTCTAATATAATAGTATTAAATATAATATTATTATTATTAGCATTATCAGTGATTATTCTTAACAGCCAGTAGGTAAGGTGGTGCTTTTATAAGATTTTTAAAATAATCTCAGCCAGATTCTTACTAGTATAAGATCTAGATATTAGTCAGAAATTTAATAAAATCTCATAGTAGTTTATATCCTCTGTTAGAAAGTATCTAGTCAGAGTAAGAAATATTTTTTAATCTAGACTAGTCTAATAATTAACTATAATTAATATCCGCCCGCTGTCTGGAAACTTTAATAATAACTAGATATATATTTTTTCTGACAGCTCTAAAAGATGCTCTTTAATCTGTATTTAATAAAAAAAAATAAAAATTCGGGAGAGTACTAAAGCAGTAAGATTAATTATTTATTTAAACTAAATATATTTAATAATATAAAACAGCAGACGGCAGATAATAAAAAAATATAAAACTTAATCAAAAAAATTCTTTTTATTATAAATAATAAAAGTCTAGAAATAATATAGTAGATATTAATAATATTAATTTATTAAAAAGCCTAGGAATTTCACCTAAAGATAAGATTCTAGAATTAATATTTATAGAAATATTATTAGTAATTATATATTTATAATAATTCTTTATCTAGTATCTATTTAATAGTTTATTTAAAAATATACTAAAATACTTATTTCTTACAATTCTTGTAAAAATAATAACTCATAAAACTAGTCCCGGAGTTATTAACTACTGGATGCTGTAGAATATATAAGTATATAATATAAGAAATATAAGAAATTTTATTAAAAAATAATATATTTTCTTAAAAATAAGTTTATACTATTATTGTCTTTTCTTAACTAAAGTAAAATGATAGTTTCTAATCTTATATATAAGTCTGGCTAAAAGCAGTTACCTGCTACCAGTCTTAAAAGATAAGGATCTTTTCCAGAAGAGCTAGATATAAAATAATTTTCTAATATTTTATAATATACTTAATATCAAGATTTAAAAAAAAAATAATATAGGCTGAGAAACTACTCTTTATCTAAATATTATTATAATTTATAAAGATCTGTAAGATAGAGGAAGAAGATTTAATAATATTTTTTAAAAATAAATTTAATAATTATAATTAACTTATAGTAAGCTATCCATCTGTATAAATAATTAAAGAAAATAAAGAATAAGGAAAACTTAATTAATTTAATATTATTTTATTTTTAAATATATATTAATATAAATATAATTTATTATATTTACACGCGTTGGAGATATCTTATAATAGTAAATTTTTATTAAAAATATCTTCTAATCTTATCTATAGATAAGATTTTGTAGTATCTAGTAATTATTATATAAAATATCTCTGATATAGTAGATAGTTAGGTTTTATCTAATAATATAAGTAAGAGTTCTATAGAGATATTCTATAATTATTATAATAATTATTATTAATAGAATCTACAAAAGCTTTTTATAGATTTTAGTAGAATACTGTCTAAAGTCTTTATATTTATGGTTATTAGGAAGTACAGGTTTCCAGATAGATTAAATAAATAAAATAACATAAAATATTATAATTTAATAATATAGATAATTTATAATATTTAAACTTATTATCAATGCTTAAAGACTTTTTTAAGTCTGTAAAAAGAATAATAAGTATATTCATTATTATCTAAGATAATTTTCAGAGAGATTTACTAGTCTGAAGAAGTAATTTAAAAAATATTTATAATCTATAAATAATATATAATTAAAATAGAGTTATAAATATATATATTTATTATTATTTCATGCTGTAAAAGCAGCTTTTTTCTAAAAACCTGATTTCTACCACTATCCAAGATAATTTCAGATTAATTAATTAAAGATAAGATAAAGTATATTATTTTCTTTCTTCTAATTATCTTTAAAATCAAGAAGATTAGTCTTGCGTTAATTATTAAAAAAAATATAAACAGTTAGAATAAATAGTTATTAACCTAAGTATATCTTACCCGTGCTAAAGCTTAAAAAAGTATAGCAGGTAGATCTTGGTACCAAGAATAATTAAGATAATTAACTGTTCTATTTTTAGCTGTTCCGCGGTTAGGTATAAGGAAATCTTATATCTAACTGTTAACCTGACAGCAGGTATAGATTTTTCCATTAACCTACCCTACCCTGGCTGTTAACCACTCTAGTACATATCTACCATCCCTAGGATATATAGTATTATAGAAATATATTAATCTATATAGCATATATAGGACCCTTATAGGATTAATAGAATATATTATTATAGATTTATTTATATATTTATAGTTCTATAATCTATAATTTATAAATATATAAAATTTTTTGAATGGCTGTAATACTTAATTTTGTAATACTTAATAATTCCAATACGGCATAGCCTGCTCGGTCAGTAGAGACGACTACATGTAATACTTAAAGTTATAATACTTAATAGATCTAATACAGCATAGCCAGGAATTTTAAGAATATATAATACTAGTAGGACCTCTCGGATATATAGAATATAGAATATATAATATATATATTATATATATAATATATATATCATATAGGACCCTTAGAAGATAAAGTGAATATATTATATATTATAATTACTATAATACTTAAAGTTATAATATTTAATAGTTCTAATACAGTATAGCCAGCCTGCTCAGTAGGGACGACTACCTGTAATATCTAAAATTATAATATTTAATAATCCCAATACGGCATAGCCAGCCTGCTCAGTAGAGATAACCGCTTATAATATTTAAAATTATAATATTTAATAATTCTAATATGGTATAGCTAGCCTGCTCAGTAGGGACGACCACCTGTAATACTTAAAGTTATAATACTTAATAATTCTAATGTAGTATAGCTAGCCTGCTTAATAGGGCTAATCTTCTTTCTATATGAGTATTAGTATGCTGGGTGTAATCAGCAGCTGAATAATAAATTATTTTAAATTAAGAAATATAATTTTAATATTTATTTAATATTAGCCACTGTGCTGTGATCTCTCTAAATCTAGAATAAGAATAATATAACTATTATATATAATAAGATACTGATAATAATATATATTTATCTTTATTTATTATTTCTTTTTATCCCCACTTTTCCTAGTCCTTTCTAGTTTTTATTAATATTATATTTTTATATATATATCTTATTCTTTCTTTTTTTATTCTATATTCTTTTATTATTTTCTTTTTTCTTTTTTTAAAATATATCTTTTTATTTCTCTTTTTTTATTTTAGAGGGTACTCTCTTTTATAATATAATTATATACTATTTATTATCTTTAACCTATATCAAAACACTAAGAAAGCAAATCTGAAGTAAGTTTATAATAAATATTAATAAATTATATTATTCTAACTTTATTTAAAAAGAAGAGTATAATATCTGGAAAGCTAATATAATATATAAAGTCCATGATTCTCTCTAAAATAATTTTATAAGATATGAATTATTATAAAATATCTAGAGAATTAGCTATTTACTTAATTAAATTTTTATTATTTATTTATTTTCTAGAATCTTTTTTTCTCTGTACCTCACCAGCCGCACGGAGAGACAAGATAACAAAGTATACTAGAAGAATAGATAATTTATAATATTATAGAAATACTGCTGCCTGCTTTATTATCTATTTCCTGCAGAAAGCGCAGAGATTTATAGATAATTATTAGAATACAAGCTCAGCAGCCCCACGGAGAGATAAACTGACAAAGTATACTAAGTAGAAAGAAAACTCTTAGTATTATAAAAATATTACTATCTACTTGATTATCCATTCACTGCAGAAATTGTGGAGATTTAAATATAATAATAAAATTTATTTTTTTTTTTTTTTCTATAACTTCTCCTCCTCCAACCTTACCAGCTGCACGGAGGGGCGAGAGAACAAGACATATTAAGAAGAATAATATCATAGATAAATATAATATCTACTTGTTTTTTAATTCTTATTTCACTATCCATTTCCTGCAGTAATTACAGAGATAAGAAGAGGGCTCTTATTATTATAAATATATTATTACCTGCTCCACTATCCATTTGCTCAGCGGGATCGCAGAGATTGAAAAATAATAATAAGATTATTTTTTTTTTTTTTTTTTTTATAATCTTTTCTCCTCCTACCTCACCAGCCGCACAGAGGGGCGAGAGGACGAGGTATATTAAGAAAAATAGTATTATAAATAAATATAATATTTATTTATCTATTAATTCTTATTATATTTTTTATAAAAAAAATATCACCTATGTACAAGGGCTGTAATAAAATTATTAATTATAATACTATCTCCCTCTACTATCTGCTGGCTCGGCGGGATCGCGCAGGTCCAAATATATTAATATAATATTATTTTTTTAATTATTTTATTTTATTT
>NW_020292093.1:0-5539 GCF_003184925.1 Aspergillus vadensis CBS 113365
AAACCCTAAAACCCTAAAACCCTAAAACCCTAATAAAACCCTAAACCCTAATAAAAACCCTAAAAAAGAGATTTAAATATAATAATAAGATTTATTTTTCTTTTTTTTTCTTTTTTTTATAATCTCTTCCCCTCCAACCTCACCAGCCGCACAGAGGGGTGAGAGGACAAGATATATTAAGAAAAATAATATTATAGATAAATATAATATCTGCTTATTTATTAATTTCTATTATATCTCTTATAGAAAAAACACTATCTATATATAAGAACTGTAATAAAATTATTAACTATAATACTGTCTTTCTTTACCATCTGCTGGCTTGGCGGGATCGCGCAGGTCTAAATATATTAATATAATATTATTTTTTTAATTATTTTATTTTATTTTTATATTATTATTATTTTTATAATTTACTGCCCAGTACATAATCTCTGCTTTTTTATAAGTAACTGTAAGTATATATACAGACTATCAGGTATTAATATTCTTATAGAAAGAAATATTTCTTAAAAAATATATAATCTAGATAAAGTAAATAATACTAAATATTAAGATAACTACTGGAGTAGGTATTATTATATATCAGATATTCAGACCACCCATAAATAACTTCTTACTTTAGGATTTATTATAAGAATATTAATATATTACTTTATATAACGCTTATTGGGGTAATATTTATTATTATAATATTTATTTTTATAATACTTAATAGACCCATTTAGGCTTAGAGTCTGTAGAAAAGGGTACTAATCTAATTTAAATTTCTGTTATATACACTAACCTGATTGAATTTCTATTATATATATTAATCATATTCAGAAAAAAATACTTCTATCTTTAAATCTTTATAGCTCCACAGAATAATTAATTAAAGAAATAAAAGTTATATTACTGTATTTCTTGTGAAGAGCTCTATCAAATGATATTACTTATAACTTTATCAGATATTGTTTGACCGTTGTCCCGTTGTGAAGATTTCCCTACTAGACAAACAAGATAAAGACTAGAGAAAAGAATAGTCTTTATATAAAGTTATAGATAAAGATATATTTAAGTAGAAAATCTTATTTTTAATAAAAAACTTTTAAAAAAAAATATATAAACTCTAAACCTCTACTTTTCAAGACTATTATTAACCAGGTAGCTAATATCCATACTATAATTAATACTGGGTACCTCATATATAGTATTATTAATCTAAAATATATAAGGAAGAACAAGCTAGACTTAACTTTAATTATTCTAATTCTAATATCTGGAATTGAAGAGAGGAAAATTATTAATTATATTATTTAAATATACTTAAATATTAGAGTTTATACTAAATCCAGATTATATCTGCATATATTTAATTATAATCTAAAGTATAATATTATTCTAGGTCTTCCCTGGCTAGAATATTATAATAAAAGAATTAAACTAAACCAGAACTAAGTTTATCTCCAGTTAATCCAGATTCAGATCAAGATAATATAAATATTACAGTCTAAGTATGTCCTGGTCTAAGTATCAGCCACAGCCTTTCAAACATGAGTTAGAAAAAAGAAAAAAATACTACAGTCAGAAATAAAAATATTTATTATATTTTTAAAAAATATAGAAAAAGCCTTATACACCAAACTAAAATTAAATCTGAAAAATAGACTGCTAGAACAGTATTAATAATTCTTAGAATTATTTAAACTAAAAAATACAGGAATCCTGTCTCTGTACTGCAGACCAGGCATTAACCACTTAATTAAGTTAAAAGAAAAGAATAGAAAGACTTTCCAGTCTCTATAGAAATTACTATATAATATATCCAGAAAAGAATTTATAATCCTATAAAAAGAGTTTATTAAATTATTAAATAAAAAATTTATTTAGATAAATAATTTATTAGCTGCAGCCCCAGTCCTCTTTATCTGGAAACTAGAAGAAGATCTCTGTTTTTATATTAATTATTATAAATTAAATATTATTATTAAGAAAGATTAGTACCTGCTATTTCTGATTTATAAAATACTGAACTAAATCAGAAAAGTTAAATAATTCACTAAATTTAATATATCTACAGCCTTTTATAAAATATATATTACTAAGAAATAAAAATAGATAACTGCTTTCTATATTTAATATAGATTCTATAAGTAACTGGTTATCTTATTCAGACTTATGAATATTTTTAATATCTTCTAGAAGTATATTAACTAGATCTTAAAAGAATATTTAAATAAATTCTATTCTATTTATTTTAATAATATATTTATCTTCTCAACCGGGATCTTCTAGTAATACCGGGAGCATGTCTGAAAGGTCCTAATTAAATTACAGGAAGCAAGCCTATATCTTAATATTAATAAATATAAATTTAAATAAAAAGAGACTAAATATCTTGGATTTATTATTAAAACAGAACAAGAAGTAAGTATAAATTCTAAAAAAATCTATATAATCTAAAAATAAGAACCGCCCACAACAGTGAAGAAAATATATAGATTTATCAGATTTATTAATTTCTACTACTAGTTTATATTAAATTTTTTAAGATTATTTAAGCCTCTCCATGACCTTACTAAGAAAGATATACTATTCTAGTAAATTTAAAAATATTAAGAGAGTTTTTCATGCCTGAAGAAAATATTTTATATAAAACTAATACTAGTTTTTTTTAATTTTAATAGACAGATAATACTGGAAACAGACTCCTCAGACTATAATTTAAAGAGATATCTATTTTAATATAATAAAAAAAAAATTATACTCCTGTATCTACTTTTCAAAGCAGCTGGTATCTGCAGAATATAATTATAAAATTTATAATAAGAAATTATTAGCTATTATTAAATATATAAAAACTTAAAATACTAAACTACACTCTATCCCTGAGTTTAAAATAATTATAGATTACAAGAACTTGGAGTACTTCTATATATTAAGAAAATTATTTAAAAAATATATTTAATAAAATCTTTTTTTTAATAAGTTCAACTTCTTCTTCACCTATCAGAAAAATATAAAGAATAATTAAGCTGATATTTTCTTCTAAAAAGACTAAAATATATTTAATTATTATAATAAATAAATTATAACATGAATCTTCCAGCTTCTCTAATCTAATAAATATTATAGAACTATTTAAATTAGATTTTTCAGACTGGTATTTATACCTGTCAATATTATATTATAATGGAAGGAAGCCGAAGAGCAAGATTATCAGTATTAAAAAACTAAATAAATAATTAAGAAGAAAATATAGAAATTCTTACTTAATCTAAGATTAAAGATTTTTATCTCAGAATATATTATAAATTTCCAAGAAGTCTTGATCTTTAAAAAATAAAGATAAATCTCTAATAATAAATTTTTATAAATTAATCTAATATAGGAAATCCATAACTCCTCACTGACTAGGCATCCAGAATGTAAATAGATATATTTAGTAATAAACTGGAAGTATTTCTGGCCTAATATAATATAAGATATACAGAGATTTATACAGAATTATAATACCTGCAGAAAAATAAAAACTTAATATAAAAAAAAATATAAACTATTAAAACTACTTCTAATCTCTAAATATCTATAATAGGATATCAGTATGAACTTTATTATTAAATTTCCAGAGAATAAAGATTATATTAATATTCTGGTTATTACTAATCAGCTTATAAAAGATATAATATTAGTAGCTATAAAGGAAATAACAGCTATAAATCTAATATAAACAGTCCTGGACAGTTATATATAATAATATAGTATATTAAAGATTATTATCTCTGACTGCAGGACACAGTTTATGAGTAAAATATAGAAAAGACTATATAAATTAATAAATATTAAATAGTAATTATTTACAGTATATTATCTTTAAACAGATAATATTATTAAATAAATTAATAATATTATAGAAATCTACCTGCGGACTTATATTTAATAGAATTAAAATAATTAGAGTCAGTTTCTTCTATTTACTGAACTGGCTATTAATATCTGTACTTTAATATTAACTAGTGTGTCCCTGTTCTTTCTGAGCTATAAGTACAAGCTATTATCTTTTAATCTTATTAAAAATTAATTTATTTTATATAATAAAACTTTCTAGAATTTTATATAAGTTGGGAAGCATATTACCTATACTATTAAGAAAATAAGTAACTAGGCTAGAATATTATTAATATATATTTAATAAAAAATAGAGAGATAAATAAATAAATTATAAATATTTATTTTAATATACCAGATCAGAAACATAATCTAGCTAAATCTAAAGAATATTAACACTGACTGACTGAGCAAGAAACTGGATTAGAAAAATACTAAATATAAGATTATTAAGATATTAAAAACTTATTTTATTTATTTTAATATATTTACTAAAATCTATAATATCTTTTATATAAACCTGCTGTAACCAGCAGCTATAGATTAATTTCTATTCTAGTAAAGAAATAATTAGTAATCTTTAGTTATTTATATTAATAGAAAAAAGAAGTACTTGGTAGAAGTTATTTTAAAAAAAACTTAATAATCAAGAAAATAAGGATAGAGACTTTATTATTAAATTAAATAAATAGATTATATACAAAGTATCTGGAAGCCAGTTAAAATTTTCTAGAAGATTACAGCTACTCATATCTAGAAGAATTTCTAGAAAAAACTATAGTCAGAATTAGTATACTTTTATTAGAATTAAAGAAGATCTTTATTAAATTAAATATAAAATAAAAAAATATAATAAATTATTTTAGTATTATTTCTTTCTCCCGCAGCAAGAGAACCACAGTAAATAATAAAAAATAGAAAAAAATTATATAACTAGTTATTATTACTCTGAAGAGCTATATTAAGTAATATACATATTTATTTAATTAAAAATCAATATAATCTAATATATATAAGAACCAGAATACTTATTATTTATAAAATTATATAAAAATCCATAGCAGTATTCCCAGTATCAGAAATAATCTAAGGGTTATTAGTAGAATTACTGGACTTAAATAAATCCTGACAGACAGGAAACTCAGTATCATCTATTAATCCTAGTTTAATCTAATCAAGCAGATCTTAAATATAATCAGTATATATTTAATTAATAAAAATAGATATAATATAAGCTTTAACTATATTATACTCCAGCTGAATAAAATCACGGAGCTTATATAAGTCCATAAATAATATAAAATATAAATTATTTCCAGTCAGATTAACAGAAAAACCAGAGTATATCAAAATCTCATAGATATTATTAAGTAAGATGATAATGGAAGCCTGGATAAAAGCCAAAATATAAACTATAAAAAAAGCTAAGCCGGAAGCTGGAGATAAAAAAAAAATAACTAATTAAGTAGTATACTAAGTAATAAACTAATTATTATAACAGCCGGAAAGCATGGTGACAAGTTATTAATACAGGAAAAAAATACAGAAAAAGATAAATAAATAAATAATAAATAAATAAACAGACAAACAACAGACTAAATAATACTAGAAAAAAAAAAGAAAAAGAAGAGTTATAAAAAAAAAAAAAAAAAAAAAAAAAAAAAAAAAA
>NW_020292094.1:0-5097 GCF_003184925.1 Aspergillus vadensis CBS 113365
AAAACCCTAATAAAACCCTAAAACCCTAAAACCCTAAAACCCTAATAAACCCTAATATTATAATTATTATAATACTTAAAGTTATAATATTTAATAGTCTTAATACAGTATAGCCTGCTTAGTCAGTAGAGATAATTATCTGTAATACTTAATCTTATAATACTTAATAATTCTAATATGGCATAGTCTGTTTAGTTAGTAGGGTCGACTACCTGTAATACTTAATCTTATAATATTTAATAGTTCTAATATAGTATAGCCAGAGATTTTTAGAATATATACTATCAGTAGAACCCCTTGGATATATAGGATATTGAATATATAATATATATATTATATATATAGTATATATATCATATATGATCCTTAGAAGATGAACTGAATATATTATATATTTTAATTACTATAATATTTAAAATTATAATACTTAATAGTTCTAATACAGTATAGCCTGTTTATTTAGTAAGATTAACTATCTGTAATACTTAATCTTATAATACTTAATAGTTCTAATATAATATAGCTAGCCTGTTCAGTAGGGTTGATTATCTGTAATACTTAAAATTATAATACTTAATAGTTTTAATATAGCATAGCTAAAGATTTTTAAAATATATACTGTTAGTAGAACCCCTCGGATATATAGAATATTAAATATAAAGTATATATATTATATATATAATATATATATCATATATAATCCTTAGAAGATAAACTGAATATATTATATATTTTAATTACTGTAATATTTAAAATTATAATACTTAATAATCTTAATACAGTATAGTCTGTTTATTCAGTAAAATCAATTATCTGTAATATTTAATCTTATAATACTTAATAGTCTTAATACAGTATAGCCAGCCTGCTCAGTAGAATTAACTATTTATAATACTTAATTTTATAATATTTAATAGTTCTAATATAATATAACTAGTCTACTTAATAGGGCTTCTTCTTTCTATATAAATATTAGTATATTAGGTGTGATCAGTAGGTGAGTAATAGATTATTTTAAATTAAGAAGTATAATTTTAATATTTATTTAATATTAGCTAGTATTCTGTAATCTCTTTAAATCTAGAATAAGAATAATAAGACTATTATATATACTAGAATATTAATAATAATATATATTTATTTTTATTTATTATTTTTTTTTATTTCTACTCTTCCTAGTCCTTTCTAGTTTTTATTAGTATTATATTTCTGTATATATATCTTATTCTTTCTTTTTTTATTTTATATTCTTCTGTTATTCTCTTTTTTCTTTTTTTAAAAATTATTTTTTTATTTCTTTCTTTATTTTGGAGGGTATTTTTTTTTATAGTATAATTATATACTGTCTGTTATTTTTAATCTATATTAAAATACTAAGAAAGCAAATTTGAAGTAAGTCTATAATAAATATTAATAAATTATATTACTCTGATTTTATTTAAAAAGAAGAGTACAATATCTGGAAAATTAATATAATATATAAAGTTTATAATTCTCTCCAAGACAATTTTATAAGATATAAATCATTATAAAATATCTAGAAAAATAATTATTTATTTAATCAGATTTTTATTATTTATTTTTTTTTATAATCTCTTTTTCTCTGTACCTCACCAGCCGCACGGAGAGACAAGATAATAAAGTATACTAGAAAAATAAATAATTTATAATATTATAAAAGTACTACTGCCTGCTCTATTATCTATTTCTTACAGAGATCACAGAGATTTAAAAATAATTATTATAATATAAATTCAGCAGCCCCACGGAGAGATAAGCTGATAAAGTATATTAAATAGAGAAAAAGCTTTTAATATTATAAAAATATTATTATTTACTTTATTATCTATTTTATATAAAAATTATAAAAATTTAAATATAATAATAAGATTTATTTTTTTTTTTTTCTTTTTTTTATAATCTTTTTCTCTTTCTACCTTACCATCTGCACGGAGGGGCGAGAGGACAAGATATACTAAGAAAAATAATATTATAAATAAATATAATATTTACTTATTTTCTAAGCCCTGTTTGACTATTTGTTTCCTGTAGAAATTGTGGAGATTTAAATATAATAATAAGATTTATCTTTTTTTTTTTTTCTTTTTTCTATAATCTCTCCCCCTCTAATCTCACCAGCCGCACGGAGGGCCGAGAGGACAAGGTATACTAAGAAGAATAATATTATAAATAAATATAATATATATTTATTTTTTAAATTTTATTTAATTATCTGTTCTCTGAGAAGAGATTTAATTATTATAAGAATATTATTATCTATTCTATTATCTGATCTCTAAGAAGAAATCTTAGTAGTATAAGAATATCATTATCTGCTCTATTATCTGTTTCCTGAGAAGAGATCTAACTACTGTAAGAATACTATTATTTATTTTATTATTTAATTCTTGAGAAGAGATCTTAGTAATATAAGAATACTTTTATTTATTTTATTATTTATTTCCTGAGAAGGGCTTTTAGTATTATAAAAGTATTATTATCTATTTAATTTTCTGTTTTCTGAGAAGGAATTTAATTACTGTAAAAATATTATTATTTATTTAATCATCTATTTACTACAGAAATTACGGAAATTTAAATATAATAATAAGATTTATTTTTTTTTTTTTTTTTTTTTTTTATAATCTTTCTTCCTCCAACCTCACCAGCTGCACGGAGGGGCGAGAGGACAAGATATACTAAAAAAAATAATATTATAAATAAATATAATATTTATTTATTTATTAATTCTTATTATATTTTCTGCAGAAAGAATACTATTTATATATAAAAACTATAATAAGATTATTAATTATAATACTGCTCTTCTCTATTATCTGCTGGCTCAGCGGGATCACGCAGGTCTAAATATATTAATATAATATTATTTTTTTAATTATTTTATCTTATTTTTATATTATTATTATCTTTATAATCTGCTGTTTAGTACATAATCTCTGCTTTCTTATAAGTGACTGTAGATATATATATAGACTATCAGGTATTAATATTCTTATAAAAAGAAATACTTCTTAAAAAGTATATAATCTAGATAAAGTAAATAATATTAAATATTAAGATAACTGCTGGAGTAGGTATTATTATATACTAGGTATTTAGATTATCTATAAATAATCTCTTGCTTTAGGATTTATTATAAAAATATTAATATATTACTTTGTGTAATGCTTATTGGGGTAATATTTATTATTATAATATTTATTTTTGTAATGTTTAATAGACCTATTTGGGCTTAGAGTCTGTAGAAAAAGGTACTAATCTAATTCAAATTTCTGTTACATACGCTAATTTGATTGAATTTCTGTTACATGTATTAATTATATTTGGAAGAGAATACTTTTATCTTTAAATTCTTATAGCTTTATAGAATAATTGATTGAAGAAATAAAAATTATATTACTATATTTTTTATGAAAAGCTCTATTGAATGATACTACTTATAACTTTATCAGACATTATTTGACTGTTGTCCTGTTGTGAGGATTTCCCTACTAGATTCTGTTACATATATTAACCTGATTGAATTTCTGTTATATATGCTAATTATATTCAGAAAAGAATACTTCTATCTTCGAATACTTATAACACCACAGAACAACTGATTAAATAAATAAAAATTATATTATTATATTCCTTGTAAAGAGCTCTATCAAATGATACTACTTATAACCTGATCTGACTTTATTTGACCGTTGTCCCGTTGTGAGGATTTCCCTACTAGAGTACCCTCTTCCACAGCACAACCATACGCTGTCTGTTATCTTTAACCTATATCAAAACACTAAGAAAGCAAATCTGAAGTAAATCTATAATAAATATTAATAAATTATATTACTCTGATTTTATTTGAAAAGAAGAGTATAATATCTGGAAAATTAATATAATATATAAAGTCTATAATTCTCTCCAAGATAATTTTATGAGATATAAATTATTATAAAATATCTAGAATAACAGTTATTTATTTAATTAGATTTTTATTATTTTTTTTTTATAATCTCTTTTTCTCTGTACCTCACCAGCCGCACAGAAAGACAAGATAACAAAGCATACTAAGAAAATAAATAATTTATAGTACTGTAAGAATATTACTACCCACTTTATCATCTATTTCCTGCAGAAATCGCGGAGATTTAAAGATAATTATTATAATATAAACTCAGCAGTCCTACAGAAAGACAAGCTGATAAAATATATTAAAAAAATAGAGAATTTTAAATATTATAAAAATATTGCTATCTACTTTATTATTAAAGTCCTGCAGGAATTGCAGAAATTTAAATATAATAATAAAATTTATTTTATTTTTTTTTTTTTATAATTTCTTTTTCTTTCTACCTCACCATCCGCACGGAGGGGCGAGAGGACGAGATATATTAAAAAAAATAATATTATAGATAAATATAATATCTAGTTACTTTTTAAGTCCTGTTTGACCATCCATTTGCTGCAGAAATCGCGGAGATTTAAAGATAATTATTAAAATATAAGCTTAGTAGTCCCGCGGAGAAACAAGCTGATAAAGTATATTAAACAGCTAGAGAATCTTTAGATATAAAAACTTCTAGTATTATAAAAATACTATTATCTGCTCTACTATCTATTTCCTGAAGAGAAATTCTAGTAATATAAAAGTATTATTATCTATTTTATTATTTATTTCCTGAGGAGGAATTCTAGTAATATAAAAATATTATTATTTATTTTATTATCTAATTCCTGAGAAGAGATTCTAGTATTATAAAAATATTATTATCTACTCTATTATCTATTTATTTAATGGGATCGCGGAGATTAAAATATAATAATAAAATTATTTTTTTTTTTTATAATCTTTTCTTCTTTCTATCTCACCAGCTGCATGGAGGGATGAGAGGACAAGATATACTAAAAAAAATAATATTAAAAATAAATATAATATTAGCTTATCTATTAATTTTTATTATATCTCCTGCAGAAAGAATATTATTTATATATAAGAATTATAATAAAACTATTAATTATAATATTATTTTTCTTTATTATCTGCTAGCTCAGCGGGATCGCGCAGGTTTAAATATATTAATATAATATTAT
>NW_020292095.1:0-4987 GCF_003184925.1 Aspergillus vadensis CBS 113365
AAAACCCTAAAACCCTAAAACCCTAAAACCCTAAAACCCTAAAACCCTAACCCTAATAATAATAATCTACTAGTATAATATAATAGAATACTAACTACACCAAGTATTTAATTTAGCAAAGAAAAATCAGACTTAACTATTACCAGACAGTGGCTAAAACTGTAAGCATACTGACTAGTAAATAATAATCTTATTCTTAATACTAGATTACTGATATACACCCACCTCTCAGATGCATGGATCTATATTATTCTATATAATAATACTATTATTACTTCTACCCGTGGATAATATTAGCCTGCTGATTTTACTGAGAAAGAAGAACTACAACTAAACTATATATTAAAAGATCTAATTATATAATTAGAAGAAAAGAATATCTACTACTTTCCTATTATTAACAGTTATTATATACTAAACAGTAATATTATATATAAGAGTAAGAGTTAGTTTATTAATTATAAACATCCTATTAAATAAGTAATTATCTATAAAATAATTATAATTAATATTAAAGCCGTCACCGAGCAACCGGCAAATATTTATTATATTAATTAAATTATATAAAATAACTTCAATATCCCGAATACTATTATAAACTTTTTTATAAAAGCCAAGTATTCTATAGTTATTAATTACTCTAATATATCAAACACTTTGAAGACCAAGATGACTTTTATTACCAGTAAAATATTATATAACTTTTATAAGCCTGTTATAAAATTATCTGGTATAACTACTGGTAATCTTTTAATATTTAAGAATAATATTACTGTGTGGACCTGTCCTATACTCAAAGTTATCTAAGATATAACAGAGATATAACAAAGAATTAATAATCTTATTATACAGTTAGTAGTCTTCACAATCAAATTAAGTAATCTAAATCTATTTTTAATTATAAAGAAGATAGTTAAGAAGACTATAATTTTATATTTTAATAATTAAACTAGTAATAAAATTATACAGAATACTTTACGCGCCACTAAACAGAGAGATAATAAGAAAATAAAGAAATTAGTTATAATAAATAATAAATATAAATATTACTAATATTTCTTATAAATTTCTTATATATTTTTTTTCTATTTCTTTTATCTTTTTTTTTTTCTTATTTCTGTCTCTCTGGTTTCTTAATCTAATATAATTAATTAATTATAAATATTCTACTTTTCTTCTTATTTAGATAAACCTACTGGCTATAACTTAAATCTATATTCAGTAATATTTTTATTTAGAGCAATGAATATTATGAAATAATAATAATATATAATTTAATATTTATAGTAAGACTACGACCTTTAAGATATATAGTATATAAAATATATAGTAATAAGTAGGACCCTTAAAAGATAAATAAAATATTATATCTTTAAATTACTGTAATATTTAAAATTATAATACTTAATAATTTTAATATAATATAACCAGTCTGCTCAGTAAGATTAACCACCTGTAATACTTAATTTTATAATACTTAATAGTCTTAATACAGCATAGCCAGGGACTTTTAAAATATATAATATCAGTAGGACCCCTGGAATATATAAGATATAGAATATATAGTATATATAATATATATAATAAATATAATATATATAGGATCCTTAGAAGATTATTTTTTGAATTACAATAATACTTAAATATATAATACTTAATAATCTTAATACAGTATAGCCTGTTTAGTCAGTAGAGATAACTACCTATAATATTTAATATTATAATACTTAATAGTCTTAATTCAGCATATTCTGGGATAGTAGAAGCCCTGGAATATATATAAATAAATATAGACTACAGTACATATTTACCATCCCTGGGATATATAATATTTATAAAAATATATTAGTCTTTATAGCATATATAGGACCTTTATAAAATTAATAAAATATATTATTATAGATTTATTTATATATTTATAGCTCTATAATCTATAATTTATAAATATATAAAATTTTTTGAATAGCTGTAATACTTAATTTTATAATACTTAATAATCCTAATACAGTATAGCCTACTCAGTCAGTAGAGACAACCATCTATAATATTTAAAGTTATAATACTTAATAGACCTAATACAGCATAGCCAGAGACTCTTAGAATATATACTATCAGTAAAACCCCTGAAATATATAGAATATAAAATATATAGCATATATATTATATATATAATATATATATCATATAGGACCCTTAGAAGATAAAGTAAATATATTATATATTATAATTATTATAATACTTAAAGTTATAATACTTAATAATCCTAATATAATATAGCCTGCTCAGTCAGTAAAAACAATTATCTATAATACTTAATCTTATAATACTTAATAGTTCTAATACAATATAGCCTACTTAATCAGTAGGGTCAACCACCTGTAACACTTAATCTTATAATACTTAATAATCCCAATACAGCATAGCCAAGAACTCTTAAGATATATACTATTAATAAAACCCCTCGGATATATAGAATATCAAATATATAATATATATACTATATATATAGTATATATATTATATATGATCCTTAGAAAATAAACTGAATATATTATATATTTTAATTACTATAATACTTAAAGTTATAATATTTAATAATTCTAATACAGTATAACCTGCTTATTCAGTAGGATCAACTATCTATAATACTTAATCTTATAATACTTAATAATTCTAATATAATATAGCCAGCCTGCTCAATAGGATCAACCACCTATAATACTTAAAATTATAATACTTAATAATCCCAATACAGCATAGCCAGGAACTCTTAAAATATATACTATTAATAGAACCCCTCGGATATATAAGATATTAAATATAAAGTATATATACTATATATATAATATATATATCATATATAATCCTTAGAAAATGAACTGAATATATTATATATTTTAATTACTGTAATACTTAAAATTATAATATTTAATAGTCTTAATACAGTATAACCTGCTTATTCAATAGAATCAACCACCTGTAATACTTAATCTTATAATACTTAATAATCTTAATATAGTATAACCAGCCTGCTCAGTAAGATTAACTACCTATAATACTTAATTTTATAATACTTAATAATTCTAATACAGTATAACCAGCCTGTTTAATAGAGCTTCTTCTTTCTATATAAGTATTAGTATACTAGATATAATCAGCAAATAAATAATAGATTATTTTAAATTAAAAAATATAATTTTAATACTTATTTAATATTAACCAGTATCCTGTAATCTCTCTAAATCTAGAATAAGAATAATAAGACTATTATATATACTAGAATACTAATAATAATATATATTTATTTTTATTTATTATTTTTTTTATCCCCACTCTTTCTAATTCTTTCTAGTTTTTATTAGTATTATATTTCTATATACATATCTTATTCTTTCTTTTTTTATTTTATATTCTTCTATTATTCTCTTTTTTCTTTTTTTAAAATTTATCTTTTTATTTCTTTTTTTATTTTAGAGGGTACCCTCTTTTATAATATAATTATATACTGTCTATTATCTTTAATCTATATCAAAATACTAAGAAAGCAAATTTGAAGTAAGTTTATAATAAATATTAATAAATTATATTACTCTGATTTTATTTGAAAAGAAGAGTATAATATCTGGAAAATTAATATAATATATAAAATCCATAATTCTCTCCAAGACAATTTTATAAAATATAAATTATTATAAAATATCCGGAGGAATAATTATTTATTTAATCAGATTTTTATTATTTATTTTTTTTCTATAATTTCTTCTTCTCTGTACCTTACCAGTTATACAGAAAGATAAGATAACAAAGTATACTAGAAAAATAAATAACTTATAATACTATAAAGATACTGCTGCCTGCTCTATTATCTATTTTCTACAGAAATCATAAAAATTTAAAAATAATTATTATAATACAAGCTCAGCAGCCCCATAGAAAGATAAGCTAATAAAGTATACTAAGTAAAGAAAAAACTTCTAATATTATAAAAATATTATTACCTACTTTATTATCTATTTCATACAGAAATCATAGAAATTTAAATATAATAATAAAATTTATTTTTCTTTTTTTTTCTTTTTTTTATAATCTTTTTCTTTTTCTACCTCACCATCCACACGGAGGGGCGAGAGAACAAAATATACTAAAAAAAATAATATTATAAATAAATATAATATCTGCTTATTTTTTAAGTCTTATTCAACTATCTATTCCCTGCAGAAATCATGGAGATTTAAATATAATAATAAAATTTATTTTTTTTTCTTTTTCTTTTTTTTATAATTTTTCTTTTTCTAATCTTACTAGTTACACAGAGAGCCGAGAGGACAAGATACACTAAGAAAAATAATATTATAAATAAATATAATATATACTTATTTTCTAAGCTCTGTTTAACCATCTATTTTCTAAGAAGAAATCTAACTACTACAAGAATATTATTATTTACTCTACTATCTAATTCCCAAGAAAAAATTCTAGTAGTATAAGAATACTATTACCTACTCTACTATCTGTTTCCTAAGAAAAGATTTAACTATTATAAAAGCATTATTACCTGCTCTATTATCTAATTCTTAAAAAAGAATTCTAGCAGTATAAGAATACTTTTATCTACTTTACTATCTATTTCCTGAGAAAGACTTTTAATACTATAAAAATATTACTACCCACTTAACTTTCTGTTCTCTGAGAAGAAATCTAATTATTATAAAAGTACTGCCACCTGCTTAACCATCTATTTACTACAGAAATTACAGAGATTTAAATATAATAATAAAATTTATTTTTCTTTTTTTTTTTTTTTTTTATAATCTCTTTTCCTCTAATCTCACCAGCCACACGGAGGGGTAAGAGAACAAGATATATTAAAAAAAATAATATTATAAATAAATATAATATTTATTTATTTATTAATTCCTATTACATCTCCTGCAGAAAAAATACTACTTATATATAAGAATTATAATAAGATTATTAACTATAATAC
>NW_020292096.1:0-1661 GCF_003184925.1 Aspergillus vadensis CBS 113365
AAACCCTAAAACCCTAAAACCCTAAAACCCTAAAACCCTAATCTTATAACATTTAATAATTCTAATATAATATATTCTAGGATAGTAAGAGCCCTGGGATATATATAAATATATATAAACTACAGTACATATATACCACCCCTAGAATATATAATAATTATAGAATATAAAAGTATATATACTATAGAACTTTCAAAGAATAAATAGAATATATTTTATAGATTTCTTTAAATATTTATAGCTAATTTAATATAAATATAATATATTTTTATAATTACTATAATACTTAAACTTATAATACTTAATAGTCTTAATATAGTATAGTTTATTTAATCAGTAGAGATAACCATCTATAATACTTAATCTTATAATATTTAATAATTCTAATTTAGAATATTCTGTAATTCTTAAAATATATACTATCAGTAGGACCCCTGGAATATATAGAATATAGAATATATAGTATATATATTATATATATAGTATATATAAGATATATGATCCTTAGAAGATAAAATAAATATATTATATATTTTAATTACTGTAATACTTAATATTATAATATTTAATAATTCTAATATAATATAGTCTATTTAGTTAGTAAGGTTGACTACCTGTAATACTTAATTCTATAATACTTAATAATCCTAATACAGCATAGTGAGGGACTTTTAAGATATATATTATTAGTAAAATTCCTGAGATATATAGAATATATAATATAGATTATATATATAATAAATATAATATATATAGTAAATATAGTATATATAAAATCCTTAGAAAATTATTTTTTAAATTATAGTAATATTTAATTTTATAATATTTAATAATTTTAATATAGTATAGCCAGCCTGCTCAGTAAAAATAACCACCTGTAATACTTAATCTTATAATATTTAATAATCCCAATGCGGTATAGTTTACTTAGTTAGTAGGAATAACTATCTATAATACTTAATTTTATAATATTTAATAATCCTGATATAGTATAGCTTATTCAGTTAGTAGAAATAGATTATTTATAATACTTAATCTTATAATATTTAATAGTTCTAATTTGGGATGTTCTGTAACTTTTAGAATATATACTATCAGTAGAACCCCTGAAATATAAAATATATAATATATATATAATCCTCAGAAAATAAAGTGAATATATTATATATTTTAATTACTATAATAATTAAAATTATAATATTTAATAATTTTAATATAGTATAGCCTGTCTATTTAGTAAGATTAACTACCTATAATATTTAATCTTATAATATTTAATAATTCTAATATAATATAGCTAGCTTATTAAATAGTACTTCTTCTTTCTATATAAGCATTAATATGCTGGGTGTGATCAGTAAATAAGTAATAAATTATTTTAGATTAAAAAATATAATTTTAATATTTATTTAATATTAATTACTATACTGTAATCTCTCTAGATCTAGAATAAGAATAATAAAATTATTATATACAGTAAAATATTAATAATAATATATATCTGCTTTTATTTATTATTTCTTTTTATTCCCACTCTTCCTAGTTCTTTCTAATTTTTATTAATATTATATTTTTGTATATATATTCTATTCTTTTTTTTTCTATTCTGTATTTTTCTATTATTTTTTTTTTTTTTTTTTTTTTTTTTTTTTTTTTTTTTT
>NW_020292096.1:2456-3431 GCF_003184925.1 Aspergillus vadensis CBS 113365
TTTTTTTTTTTTTTATTTTAGAGGGTACTCTTTTTTATAATATAATTATATACTATCTATTATCTTTAATCTATATCAAAATACTAAGAAAGCAAATCTGAAGTAAGTTTATAATAAATATTAATAAATTATATTACTCTGATTTTATTTAAAAAGAAAAGTACAATATCTGGAAAATTAATATAATATATAAAATTCATAATTTTCTCCAAGATAATTTTATAAGATATAAATTATTATAAAATATCTAGAATAATAATTATTTATTTAATTAGATTTTTATTATTTTTTTTTTTATAATCTCTTCTTCTCTGTACCTCACCAGCTGTACGGAAAGACAAGATAATAAAACATACTAAAAGAATAAATAATTTATAATATTATAAAAATATTACTACTTACTTTATTATTTATTTCCTACAGAAATCGCGGAGATTTAAAAATAATTATTATAATATAAGCTCAGCAGTCCCACAGAAAAATAAGTTAATAAAATATATTAAAAAAATAAAAAATTTTAAATATTATAAAAATACTATTACCTGCTCCACTATCAGAGCCCTGCAGGAATTATAGAAATTTAAATATAATAATAAAATTTATTTTTTTTTTTTTTTTTTTTTTTTATAATCTCTTTTCTTTTCTACCTCACTATCCGCATGGAGGGGTGAGAGAACAAGACATACTAAAAAAAATAATATTATAAATAAATATAATATTTAATTATTTTCTAAGCCCTGTTCAACCATCTATTCACTGCAGAAATCATAGAGATTTAAAAATAATTATTAAAATATAAGCTCAGCAGTCCCGCGGAGAAATAAGCTAATAAAATATATTAAATAATTAAAAAATCTCTGAGTATAAAAATTTCTAGTATTATAAAAATATTATTATTTATTTTATTATCTAATTCCTGAGAAGAGATTCTAGTATTATAAAAATATTATTATCTACTCTATTATCTATTTATTT
>NW_020292097.1:0-3391 GCF_003184925.1 Aspergillus vadensis CBS 113365
TAAAACCCTAAAACCCTAAAAACCCTAAAACCCTAAAACCCTAATAAAACCCTAAACCCTAAAATAAAACCCTAATAGTTCTAATGTAGTATAGTTTACTTAGTTAATAGAAACAGACTACCTATAATACTTAATTCTATAATATTTAATAATCTTAATATAGTATAGCCAGCCTGCTTAGTAGGATTAATTACTTGTAATATTTAATCCTGTAATACTTAATAATCTTAATACAGCATAGCCAGGGATTTTTAAAATATATATTATTAGTAAGACCCCACGGATATATAGGATATAGAATATATAGTATATATATTATATATATAATATATATATTATATAGGACCCTTAGAAGATAAAGTAAATATATTATATATTTTAATTATTATAATACTTAAAATTATAATATTTAATAGTCTTAATATGGTATAACCAGCCTACTTAATAGGGTTGACTATCTGTAATGCTTAATTTTATAATGCTTAATAGTTCTAATACGGCATAGCCAGGAACTCTTAGAATATATAATATTAGTAAAACCCCTGGGATATATAGGATATAGAATATATAGTATATATATTATATATATAATATATATATCATATAGGACTCTTAGAAGATAAAGTAAATATATTATATATTTTAATTATTATAATACTTAAAGTTATAATATTTAATAATTCTAATACAGTATAGCCAGCCTGCTTAATAGGATTAATTATCTGTAATAATTATATTTATAATACTTAATAATTTTAATATAATATAGCCAGCCTGCTTAATAGGGCTTCTTTTTTTTATATGAGCATTAGTATACTGGGTATGATTAATAAATAAGTAATAGATTATTTTAGATTAAAAAGTATGATTTTAATATTTATTTAATATTAGTTATTATGCTGTGATCTCTCTAGATCTAGAATAAAAATAATAAGACTATTATATATAGTAGAATATTAATAATAATATATATTTATTTTTAATTATTATTTCTTTTTATTCTTATTTTTCCTAGTTCTTTCTAGTTTTTATTAATATTATATTTCTGTATATATATTTTATTTTTTCTTTTTCTATTCTGTATTTTTCTGTTATTTTTTTTTTTTTTTAATCTTATCTCTCTTTTTCTCTTTCTCTATTTTAGAGAGTATTTTTTTTTATAATATAATTATATACTGTCTGTTATCTTTAATCTATATCAAAATACTAAGAAAGCAAATCTGAAGTAAGTTTATAATAAATATTAATAAATTATATTACTCTGATTTTATTTGAAAAGAAGAGTATAATATCTGGAAAGTTAATATAATATATAAAATCTATAATTCTTTCTAAGATAATTTTATGAGATATAAATTATTATAAAATACCCAGAGTAATAGCTATTTATTTAATTAAATTTTTATTATTTTTTTTTTTTTATAATTTCTATTTTTCTGTACCTCACCAGCCGCACTGAGAGATGAGATAATAAAGTATATTAGAAAAATAAATGATTTATAGTATTATAAAAATATTATTATTTATTTTATTATCTATTCCCTGCAGAAATCGCGGAGATTTAAAGATAATTATTATAATATAAGCTCAGCAGCCCCACGGAAAAATAAGTTAATAAAATATATTAAGAAAATAAAGAGTTTTAAATATTATAAGAGTATTATTATCCACTCTACTATTAGAGTCCTACAGGAATTACAGAAGTTTAAATATAATAATAAAATTTATTTTTTTTTTTCTTTTTTTTATAATCTCTTTTTCTTTCTACCTTACTATCTGCACGGAGGGGCGAGAGGACAAGATATACTAAAAAAAATAATATTATAAATAAATATAATATTTAATTATTTTTTAAATCTTATTTAACCATCTGTTCACTGCAGAAATTGCGGAGATTTAAAAATAATTATTAGAATATAAGCTTAGCAGCCCTGCGGAGAGACAAGCTAATAAAATATATTAAATAATTAGAAGATTTCTGAGTATAAGAACTTCTAGTATTATAAGAATACTACTATCTATTTTATTATCTAATTTTTAAAAAAAAAATCTTAGTATTATAAGAATACTGCTACCTGCTCTACTATCTATTTCTTGAGAAGGAATCTTAGTACTATAAAAGTATTATTATTTACTTTATTATCTAATTTCTAAGAAGAGATTTTAGTACTGTAAGAATACTATCATCCACTTTACTATCTATTTCCTGAGAAGAAATTTTAATAGTATAAGAATACTACTACCTGCTTTATTATTTATTTACTCAGCAGGATCGCGGAGATTAAAATATAATAATAAAATTATTTTTTTTTTTTTTATAATTTCTTTTTCTTTCTACCTCACCAGCCGCACGGAGGGGTGAGAGGACAAGATATATTAAAAAAAATAATATTATAAATAAATATAATATCTAGTTATTTTTTAAGCCTTATTTGACTATCTATTTCCTGTAGTAATTGCAGAGGTAAGAAGAGGACTTTTACTACTATAAATATATTATTATCTATTTTATTATCTATTTATTTAACAGGATCATAGAAATTAAAATATAATAATAAGATTATTTTTCTTTTCTTTTCTTTTTTTTATAATTTATTAATATAACTCACTCTTTTGCTGTAATTTATATTTTTATTTATTTATTTTATTTGTTATTTACTTATTTTATTACTTAACTAGTAATATCATATCTTAATATTAAATAAGAAGTATATATGATTTGAGCTTTCTAGACTATAGAATATATAGAATTCTTAGGATTTATTATAAAAATATTAATATATTACTTTATATAATGCTTATTGGAGTAATACTTATTATTATAATATTTATTTTTATAATGCTTAATAAACTTAATTAGGTTTAGAGTCTGTAAAAAAGGGCACTAACCTGATTTAAATTTTTATTATATACACTAACCCGATTGAATTTCTGTTATATATATTAATTATATTCGGAAAGGAATACTCTTATCTTCGAATACTTATAGCACCACAGAATAATTAATTAAAGAAATAAAAGTTATATCACTGTATTCCTTGTAAAGAGCTCTATTGAATGATACTACTTATAACCTGATCTGACTTCATTTGACTGTTGTCCCGTTGTGAGGATTTCCCTACTAGATTAAGAATAAATATTTATATTTATATTTAGCCCTAAGCCCTAAATTCTATAAGTACTAGTTATAATAAATATAACTAGTTATATTTAGTTACTAATATAATATATGAGATTATATTCTAATACAGATATATATATAAAACTTCTAAGTTATACTAAATAAAGCTCGTCTTAATATTCAGATTATATTAGTAAAATATAAGTCTACCAGTATCTGCCAGAAAGAACTAGATATAATTAGTAATTCTAAAATAAACTTATAATACAA
>NW_020292098.1:0-1206 GCF_003184925.1 Aspergillus vadensis CBS 113365
AAAAAGAAAGAATAGAATATATATACAAGAATATAATACTAATAAAAATTAGAAAAGACTAGAAAGAGTAGGAATAAAAAGAAATAATAAATAAAAACAGATATATATTACTATTAGTATCCTACTGTGTATAATAGTTTTATTATTCTTATTCTAGATCTAGAGAGATCACAGTACAGTGACTAATATTAAATAAATATTAAAATTATATTTCTTAATCTAAAATAATCTATTATTTATTTACTGATTACACCTAGTATACTAATACTTATATAGAAAGAAGAAGCCCTATTAAGCAGGCTGGCTATATTATATTAGAACTATTAAGTATTATAAATATAACTATTACAGGTGATCGACCCTACTGAGCAGGCTAGCTATACTGTATTAGGACTATTAAGTATTATAACTTTAAGTATTACAGTAATTAAAATATATAATATATTCACTTTATCTTCTAAGGGTCCTATATAATATATATATTATATATATAATATATATACTATATATTCTATATCCTATATATCCCAGGGGTCTTACTAATACTATATATCTTAAGAGTTCCTGGCTATGCTGTATTAGAACTATTAAGTATTACAAGATTAAGTGTTACAGATGGTCGACCCTACTGAGCAGGCTGGCTATGCTGTATTAAGACTATTAAGTGTTATAATTTTAAGTATTATAGTAATTAAAATATATAATATATTTATTTTATCTTCTAAGGGTCCTATATGATATATATACTATATATATAATATATATACTATATATTCTATATTCTATATATCTGTGGGGTCTTACTAATAGTATATATCTTAAGAGTCCCTGGCTATGCCGTATTAGGACTATTAAGCATTATAGAATTAAGTATTACAGATAGTCAATCCTACTGAGCAGGCTGGCTATGCCACATTAAGACTATTAAATATTACAGGATTAAGCATTACAGGTAGTCTGTCCCTACTGACTGAGTAAGCTATACTGCATTAGGACTATTAAGTATTATAAAATTAAGTGTTACTGTAATTCAAAAAATAATCTTCTAAGGGTCCTATACATACTATATTTACTATATATGCTATATATACTATATATTCTATTAGGGTTTTAGGGTTTATTATTAGGGTTTTTATTAGGGTTTTAGGGTTTTATTAGGGTTTTAGGGTTTTATTAGGGTTTTAGGGTTTTAGGGTTTTAGGGTTT